>NC_091170.1:3452824-3462824 GCF_040958095.1 Procambarus clarkii | reverse complement strand
CTGTAACTTTTGACATAAATACGTATATCTGACGTTCTTAAAACCAAAGGATGTAACTAAAAACATATATTCTTGAGACACAATTTTTTAAGATTTATGTAAAAATTTAAAAATAATAGTAAATGCTATGGTATTATAATGTTTTCATGCTTTATATTTAAGAATAAATAATTTTCAGTCAACATTTAGTTTTTTTTGTTTACTTTCTGTAAAGCTATCCAGTTTACGTTCTTATAACATAAATATAACATTTATATGACGTCAGTATAACGTTATTTACACGACATCATTACGTTATTATGATGTTATATTAACGTATAATTCCTGTGTGAAAACCAGAATATATATTGAACTTTATGTTTTAAACCTTGTAAAGTTATCATAAAACTTGGAATAAGACGGTAAGCATGCTTTACTTATGAAAATATACAAACAAATCAACAAAAACATTTTAACATAAAAACATGAATGAATTTGTAAAGAATTTTTTAATTTGAGTTAAACTAAATACAAACTTAATATGTTTTGCTAACGCAAAAATATATTCCCGAGGTATTGTAATTGCAAATAAATATTTAATACAATTATTTGTATCATTTTTTTTATTTTAGATTTCCGTATTGCTTGATAATATATAATAGCGTTTAGATAATGCTAGCGCTGGACATTCTTTAGGCTCGTTGCATGTTGTGGTAGTCGCCGCCATTTTAAAACCGTGTCGAGAGGGAATGCTGTTGGCTTATCCACAAAATCCTGCTGCATCTTCAATAGTTAAGGTAACTGTTTTCTTTTATTTGCTCTTAGACATGTGTAGTATATATATAAGCTTGTGGTGGTAGGCTGGATGGTGTGTTGATGGCCCTGGCTGGAGGTGTGTTGATGGTGGTGTTGTGTTGATGGCCCTGGCTAGAGGTGTGTTGATGGTGGTGTTGAGTTGATGGCCCTGGAGGCGTGTTGGTGGCCCTGGAGGTGTGTTGATGGCCCTGGAGACGTGTTGGTGGCCCTGGAGGTGTGTTGGTGGCCCTGGAGGTGTGTTGGTGGCCCTGGAGGTGTGTTGGTGGCCCTGGCTGGAGGTGTGTTGATGGTGGTGTTGTGTTGATGGCCCTGGAGGCGTGTTGATGGCCCTGGAGGTGTGTTGGTGGCCCTGGAGGTGTGTTGGTGGCCCTGGAGGTGTGTTGGTGGCCCTGGAGGTGTGTTGATGGCCCTGGAGGTGTGTTGGTGGCCCTGGAGATGTGTTGGTGGCCCTGGAGACGTGTTGGTGGCCCTGGAGGTGTGTTGGTGGCCCTGGAGGTGTGTTGGTGGCCCTGGAGGTGTGTTGGTGGCCCTGGAGGTGTGTTGGTGGCCCTGGAGGTGTGTTGATGGCCCTGGAGGTGTGTTGGTTGCCCTGGAGGTGTGTTGATGGCCCTGGAGGTGTGTTGGTGGCCCTGGAGGTGTGTTGATGGCCCTGGAGACGTGTTGGTGGCCCTGGAGACGTGTTGGTGGCCCTGGAGGTGTGTTGGTGGCCCTGGAGGTGTGTTGGTGGCCCTGGAGGTGTGTTGGTGGCCCTGGAGGTGTGTTGGTGGCCCTGGCTGGAGGTGTGTTGATGGTGGTGTTGTGTTGATGGCCCTGGAGGCGTGTTGATGGCCCTGGAGGTGTGTTGGTGGCCCTGGAGGTGTGTTGGTGGCCCTGGAGGTGTGTTGGTGGCCCTGGAGGTGTGTTGGTGGCCCTGGCTGGAGGTGTGTTGATGGTGGTGTTGTGTTGATGGCCCTGGAGGCGTGTTGATGGCCCTGGAGGTGTGTTGGTGGCCCTGGAGGTGTGTTGGTGGCCCTGGCTGGAGGTGTGTTGATGGTGGTGTTGTGTTGATGGCCCTGGAGGCGTGTTGATGGCCCTGGAGGTGTGTTGGTGGCCCTAGCTGGAGGTGTGTTGATGGCCCTATATATATATATATATATATATATATATATATATATATATATATATATATATATATATATATATATATATATATATATATATTATGAATATCAGAGGTCCCAGGACATTGGACCCAGGACAATTATTGTGCATGTGTAGTATGTATATTTATGTAGTATATTTGGCATATTTTTTGGCATTTAGTTAATGCCAGTTAGTGGCATGTCTGCACCGTTTCCAGTTTGTTGATATGCTTCTTAAGATATGGGCACCATACAACTGCTGCATACTCCAACTTTGGTCTAACAAAAATTGTGAACAATTTCAAAATTTCTGTTGAAGAAATCCTGTTTCCTAGTTCTGCATCTGTTTTGGTATAACACCTCCTTTTTTTCACACCTCTATTTTTTACATTCATCAATGTTTCGGTACGTGCAATAGTATGTATTGTTTCATTGCAGATAACAGCATTTAAATTTTGTTTGTTTCTTAGACTTAGACTCGTACTACCAAGTTGCTGTTGGCAATTGGATAATTTTTTTATGAAGTCATTTGTTATTTTTTCCTCTACTTTAGTAATTTATGCTTTTGATCTCAATTAGTTTTATATCCTAGCTTTTTAATTTTTTCCCCTTATATATTGCCATCTTATCTGTCTGCTTTACATGGCTTAAGCAGAGTCATGTCTGCTTAAGCCTTTGTTATTTTACTAATTTACCTGTTTTAATTATTATTTGTTTTCAAAGTTTAGTTTACCCCATTTTATTTGCTTTTTGCAGTACAGTACTTTACTAATAATCTTGTAATAGTAATTGGTAATGTAGCACTTGGCCTTTCTCCTTCAGAATGTATGCACACATTATAGAAAAAAGAAGAGAATACCACACAAGATGGCAGCGTATGTCACGGGCCAAAAAGCGACGCCTAAAAGAACAGGCGTCCCAGCATGGCAAAAATGAAAATAGTGATGAGGTTGAGATTCAGTTGTTGAATCAGGATCCTTTGGCCAATGTTACAACAAACAGCATAGACGATGACCATGCTGCTTTGTCATCTAATTCAGAACCTAATATTGGTTGTGGAGCCAATGAAGATGCATCATCTCTGGAAAGTCAGAGAGAGAGAGATTGGACTTGGGACATGATTGATGAGCATGACCCAATATCATCAGAGTCAGAGAGCAGTGGTGATGAGGATGATAAATCATTATCAGATGTATTGTTAGTATGGGTTAATAAATATGGCATAACACACAATGCCATTGATAATTTATTAAAAAAATTGAGAAAACAGGGACATGCTGACTTGCCAAAAACAGCTCGTTCGTTACTGAATACAGTTAAACATATACCTACTGAGACTAAATCAGGCATGATGTATATCTACTTGGGGTTAGAGGAGGAAATGTTGAAAACTTTAAGGCTGTATCCTAAATCAACAATAAGAGATTTGGCAGAAATATCTTTAATTTGCAACATTGATGGTTTGCCAATATTTAGAAGTAAAAATGAAAGTTTATGGCCTGTTCTTTGTGCTATCAATAATGTCAAACCTATAAGAGTTTTCCCAGTAGTCCTCACATACGGAAGCTCTAAACCTAGTGATTTAGATTTTTTAAATGAATTCATTCAGGATTTGAAAAAAATTATGCACTATGGATTTAAAAATGATGACAAAACATTGCCAGTAAAACTAAAAGGAGTCATATGTGATGCCCCAGCAAAAGCAATGGTGAAGGCAATCAAACTCCACTCTGGCTACTTTGGGTGTGATAGATGTACCCAAGAGGGTGTTTGGAATGGAAGAATGAGTTATCAACAAGTGAAAAATTTACAACTCAGAACAGATGAAGATTTTCGTAATCAATCTAATTCTCAACATCACCATGGTAGATCACCATTCTGTGACTTAAATATAAATATGGTGAGTACTTTTCCCATAGACTATATGCATCAGATATGTCTTGGGGTTATGAAAAGGTTACTTCTTGCCTGGATACGAAATAAAAACGTAAAATTATGTGCTCGCCAAGTTGATGAAATTAGTCAGCGTCTAATTCAACTAACACAATTTGTGCCTATGCACTTTGCACGTAAACCTCGAAGTCTTTCAGAGGTTGATAGATGGAAAGCGACTGAATACAGGCAACTCCTTCTCTACACCGGTAAGATTGTACTGAAGGGAATCTTACCCAAAGAATTGTATGACCATTTCCTGACTCTGAGTGTAGCCATTTCTATTCTTGTATCACCTAAATTGATTCAGTTAAATTACAGCCAATATGCACATGATCTTTTGCTGTACTTTGTGTTAAAAGCTCGTGAGCTGTATGGTAAGGATTTTTTAGTGTACAATGTACACTGCCTAACACACATATCCTCTGATGCCAAAGAGTTTGGTAGTTTGGACAGATGTTCAGCATTTCCATTTGAAAATTACCTGCAGCAGGTTAAGAATATGGTTCGATCAAGTAAAAACCCTCTTGTTCAAATTGCAAAGAGGCTGAAAGAGATGCAGCATGCTCAAAGGATTTATACACCAAATACAGAACATAAAATATATACCAAGGCACCAAACAATGCCTATTTGCTGAATAATGAAACTTGCTGCCAAGTTTTGGACACTGTCAGTGACACCGATGAAAATGGAGACAGCATGTTCCTTTGCAGGGTATATTCGAGAAGTATACCTCTCTTTGAGAAACCTTGTAACTCCAAATTAATTGGAGCATTTAAGGTTCTTACTAGGAATTCATCCATGAAGGTGATTCCAGCAAGAAAACTGAACCGCACAGGTATGATGATCGAGACAGAAAGCGCAAATACTTTTCTGTCAATACTACATGACTTATGACAAGTACGTATTTAAATACTGTATCCATGCTTTAATAATAGTTTGAACTAATATTGTAAGTTAATGAGATTCACAATTTTGTTTTTTATTAAAGCTATTATCTTTTGACCAATATTTACCTGTTTAAAAATCCCATTACCCTGTATTTCATGAAAATTATTAATATTTTGAGAGCACATTAAGAGATAAAACTGTATTAAGCCTTTTAGTCCATACATGGCAGCTACTGTTTATACCAACCGAAAATCATTTACAAATGTGGCTAATCTATGATTGACACAATCAAGTAAATCTATTACCAACTTTATGCTAATTTCTTTTTTTGGGGAGAACAACCCTTAATAAGATTTTTCAATTTTGTAGATGACATCTGAAAAGCGGTATGCAGTGGTAGGCTTCAATGATCGTAGTGTGGGTATCATCTCCACAACCTGGATTGAAAAATCTGATGATGTAAGCATTACTTTGAAACTAAAAAATTGCATATATTGAGTTGCTTTAAAAATATTCCAAATTAGTGCTAAAATTAGCATGTAACAGTTTATTTCGACTTTTCAGGAAAAAATATTGTGCTGGTGGCCACAGAGCAGGCATACAGTTAGTGCCCAAAAGCACGAAAAGCCAGACACGACAAATTGGCGAGTGCATGTCGTATCAACAATCCTATCAACAACTGGTAGGTATTAAATTTATAATTATTAAGATTTAAGATACAAGACACCTATTCATTCATTCACCATAACTTTAACACTGCAGACAAAAACAGCATTATAATTATATTTTAATCACAAGATGGGTTTCCTCATAGCTACTTAAGACTTTTGTGCCCCAGTTATAAGTTCCAAATCATGTACGTCGTTTTATTAAACATCTCTTTAGGAAGCTTATTTAAGTTATTTCTTAGTGTTCACTACTCTACTAGGTAACGATAAATATATATCTCGCTGATATATTACTAATTATATTCAATTATTACAGATGATTTTGACGTTGCAAAACGAAGATGCTTAGCTGCGGAAGACACTTCAAATGTCGAAACTGAAGACGATATGGGCTATCCTCGACAACGAAAAAGGAAACCATGCTTCAAATATGAAGAAGAGAATTCCGAGAATAACAAACGTAAGCATTGATAACCTACTACAGTAATTTAAAAAAAATTTGCAACTTGAAAAATGCCATTCAATACATTAAGCAATTTAAATAATTTCAGGCAATCATCACTCGTCTCAATCCAAGAAGAAGTGTTCGCCATCTTCATATGAGAATACACCTTCAAAAGAAATAAGTCCTCCGCAAATACCATATTATTCTGGTATATTAAGTGAATGTAAGGATTAGTAGTAAATAACATTAAAAGTTCTAAATTGATATTTAACCATGCTTCCTTTGTTTGGTTATTTATGCTTTTGGTTTAAAAAAAACTAAAAACTGCTCTAAACTTAGTTCTTGCTGTTTTTTTTTTTTTTTTTTGTTTAATTCCTTCTGGAAGTACTAGAAGCTTTGAGTAATTTTTATGCTTATCTGGAATTTCTGTATAGAAATATGTGTTTATTTCTAATTGTTTAATATTAAGCATATTATTCTTTTATGTGCATATGGGGTCTAGTGAACTTTTCCCACTTTGTCTAGCAGGTGCTTTTCACTTGTCACAGTTCAGGGAAATTTTGGTTTTCCTTTGATCTAGTCACTAGAAACAAGCAGGTTTGTTATTACTTTTCTTTTGTTTGTCCCTTAATTTGTCCTTTATCTTACCTTTACCTTACGTGTTAATTTGTCCTTTATCTTACCTTTACCTTACGTGTTAATTTGTCCCTTACCTTAAGTTAATTTTTAAAATATGTATCTCATATTGACCCCCACCTCTCTCATGTTAGTTCAAACTATATTAAAGTCTTAAAAATATATTTTGGTTAACAAGTGTTTGAAATAAGCATAACTCCTTTTCAGCTAATAGAACAGTCCTACAAAAGCCGTCTCCAGTGAAGACTACACTTCACAATACACCTTCAACGCCATCAGTATTTCCTCATGAAGGTAATAAGTTAATTTTTAAAATGTGTATTTCATGTTGACCCCCACCTCTCTCATGTTAGTTCAAACTATATTAAAGTCTTAAAAATATTATTTGGTTAAAAAGTGTTTGAAATAAACATAACTCCTTTTCAGCTAATAGAACAGTCCTACAAAAGCAGTCTCCAGTGAAGACTACACTTCACAATACACCGTTGACGCCATCAGTATTTCTTCATGAAGGTAATAAGTAATTATTTAAAATATATATCATGTTGACCCACTCTCTCATGTTGACCCTCATTCTCTCTCTCATGTTGACCTCCCTTTTCTCATGTTGAAATTTGTTTTGTTAATTTTGTTCTGTCACCTCTTCTTATTCTGTGTGTATGTGTCTGTCTGTCTCTGTATGTCTCTCTATCTTTCTTTTCTTTCTTTTTCTTTATTTATTTCTTTCTTTTCTTTTTTCTTCTCTTCTCATGTTGGCCCTCCTCTCTCTCATGATAACCCCCCCCCTCTCTGATGTTGGCTCACCCTCTTTCTGATGTTGGGTAGTTTAAATGTGATGTAGACATATAGTATAACTTATAATATTAGTATGCAGTAGTAAAAGCTCATGAAATTTGTTGATTATACAGTACAGTAGTTAGATTTTAATAGCTAAATCTTGCAATCTTAAAGACAATGAGCTGGTCACGCCAAGTACTTCAGTCGTTAGGACTCCAAGATCAAGGAATTTATTCGACCCAAAGTCACCAGACAAGAACGATGGGAGTTTGAAAGAAATGATGCAGAATATGAGTAAGTTTTGAAAGTTTAATTAATTTATTATGTAGCCTATAACCTATATGTACCCTATGGGTGATAGGCATAAGTTTCATGTTCAAGTAGACTGCAAACTGAGCAGGTTAGATTGCTGAATTTGCTTCCAATTATATAAGCAGTTTCATAATTACTAAGAAATTATCCCATTATCTATCACATCAGTCATAGCCTACTTTTTGGGTGCTTTCTCAGTGTCAGTTATTTTAAAATATACTTTATAATGCTTTTATTTTAAATGTACATTCAAGATATGTAATATAATAGCATGTACACTTTCTATATACTGTATAAATTTCCAGGTAACATGTTGCAGGCCATATACACTGAAGTGAATGAACTGAAAAGTGATGTGAATGAACTGAAAAGTGATGTGAAGATATTGAAAGCAACTTTGACTACAAAAGAAACAGACAAGATCATAGAAGATCTAATACCAAATCCTATTGCTGCAGAAGGTGATCTTAATATTCTCAATAGGAAGTTAGCGGAATCGAGTTTCAGAACAAAATTTGTAAGTGGTATTTTAACAGTAATGTTTCCTTCAATTTTTCATCTTAAATATTACAGATATTTGCTAATTTTCTAATTAAAATTTTTTGATAGTTCATGCAGAAAAGATAAAATTGCTAAATAATAAGAATAATGATATAATCTTGTTTATATAGGATAGGATAAAATATAACACTTATGTATTTGTAAATTATGTAATATTAACACAGAGTCTTTCACACTCTCCTGAGTGCTTTCTCAAGGTCTTGAGTGTATGGTTAGGATGAGGCTTACATTTCAACGACTATATTTCTCTTGCTAATTTTGTTAGTCGTTGAGATGTATCTCTTCATAACACACACACTTATCTGCTTGATGGGGGTCTGGGAGTTCTTCTACTCCCCAAGCCCGGCCCGAGGCTAGGCTTGACTTGAGAACTTTGGTCTAGTGCTTGGTGATTGTGGGGATTATCATAGAGGATTACATGATGTTATGGAAATAGTCAACTAGAGGGTTATTTTGTAGACCCAGGTCAATATTGAAATCACCTCCTAGAATGATGTGATTTTTGTTGAGATGTTATTTATGATAAGATGCCTTATCATAAGTTATGATATATATATATATATATATATATATATATATATATATATATATATATATATATATATATATATATATATATATATATATATATATATATATATATATACGTTTCATTGAATATGACCGCATATTCTGTATTTATTATTTTCTGGTTTAGGGCTTCTATCCCTCTAACTATTTTCTTAGCATCAGGGCTTAATTGAAATAGGAGTTCTCCAAAACTCATTTTCGTACTTTTAAGGTGAAGAAAAGAAGTGATTTACTATAGAGTGTATTACACTTATTTATATAATTTGCACGACGTTTCGAACCTCCATGGTTCATTCTCAAGTGAACAGATCTTACAATACTAGTTGATTTTATACCCGCACTGGGTCAGGTGATAATACAATGAAGGTGAAAACATGGGGGGATACATAAGGGATAAATGTGAGGTGAAACATAGAGGCTGCAGAAGGCTTATTGGCCCATACGAGGCATCTCCTATCTAAACAAAGATTAATCCAGTGTAATTGGCATGTTATGTTGGACATTGTCTTCTGTGTTGGCATCGATATGTTCTTGTCTTGTCCTTACTCTCATGGTAGGTTGAGTAAATAGTTCCGTGATTTGGGTGTTCATGGTAGGTCGCTCTATTCTTATGTGAATTGCCTCAAGAATTTGTAATCTTCTTGCATCTTGGGTTTTGTCTATTATGCAAGTATTCTTGTTCAACATTTCTCTTGTTAGAAACATTTCTCTTGTTTTCTCTTGTTGTTCTCTCTAAGAGAACTAACTCTAAGAGAACTCTCTAAGAGTATTGTAAGATCTGTTCACTTGAGAATGAACCATGGAGGTTCGAAACGTCGTGCAAATTATATAAATAAGTGTAATACACTCTATAGTAAATCACTTCTTTTCTTCACCTTAAAAGTACGAAAATGAGTTTTGGAGAACTCCTATTTCAATTAAGCCCTGATGCTAAGAAAATAGTTAGAGGGATAGAAGCCCTAAACCAGAAAATAATAAATACAGAATATGCGGTCATATTCAATGAAACATGTTTGAAAGAAAACCTGCTGCCAGTATACACCAATATATATATATATATATATATATATATATATATATATATATATATATATATATATATATATATATATATATATATATATATATGTATATGTATACATACACATACATACACATACATACATACATACACACATACATACATACATACACACATACATACATACATACATACATATATCAAAATTACTAGTGTACTACATTTTTGTTGTTGCTTTTAGGTGTTGCTTTTAACCAGTGTATGTGGGTC
>NC_091170.1:3422824-3447824 GCF_040958095.1 Procambarus clarkii | reverse complement strand
GATTTTATTTAGAGGATTATAGATATAGTCTATATATTTCGAGCTATTACATATATTTTGTTGTATTACTCAATCTTAAATAAATATAATATTTTAATTCTCTTTTTGTACCCTATTTATTTGTAATTTACATGTACATATATAGGATGTCCATTTCTTTCTCAGATATGTCTTCTTTCTTTCTCTCCCTTTCTATTTCAGATATAATTTAAAAAATTATTATACCCTGATTTACCCTAAATGTTTTAATGTAGGTAATTAAAAGATTATAAAAAGGTTTTTTTAAATGTTATTTATTTACGTTCTAAGGTCGTATAAAAAAATTCTCAAAAAACATTTTTAAAACGTAATTATAAACGTGCTGAAAACAATGAAATGTCGTTTTTAGAACGTTTTAAAATCGTGAAAATGTTTGCTGGGAGGCAGTCTACTGTATTTTATCAAACCGTTATTAGTATAATAGATCTCGTAATAATTTTGCAAAAATAATGGCATTTACTATTTTTAAAAGATTATTAGCAAATTTACAGAAATGGTGCATTCGGAAGACAAAACCGTGGTAGACATGGTTGGAACAAGTTAGGTGAGAGGGTGGTGGAGGCCAAAACCATAATCATAATCATCTGTATCAAACCTTATTACAGGTAAAACCAGTAGGCAGTCTACTGTATTTTATCAAACCGTTATTAGTATAATAGATCTCGTAATAATTTTGCAAAAATAATGGCATTTACTATTTTTAAAAGATTATTAGCAAATTTACAGAAATGGTGCATTCGGAAGACAAAACCGTGGTAGACATGGTTGGAACAAGTTAGGTGAGAGGGTGGTGGAGGCCAAAACCATAATCATAATCATCTGTATCAAACCTTATTACAGGTAAAACCAGTAGGCAGTCTACTGTATTTTATCAAACCGTTATTAGTATAATAGATCTCGTAATAATTTTGCAAAAATAATGGCATTTACTATTTTTAAAAGATTATTAGCAAATTTACAGAAATGGTGCATTCGGAAGACAAAACCGTGGTAGACATGGTTGGAACAAGTTAGGTGAGAGGGTGGTGGAGGCCAAAACCATAATCATAATCATCTGTATCAAACCTTATTACAGGTAAAACCAGTAGGCAGTCTACTGTATTTTATCAAACCGTTATTAGTATAATAGATCTCGTAATAATTTTGCAAAAATAATGGCATTTACTATTTTTAAAAGATTATTAGCAAATTTACAGAAATGGTGCATTCGGAAGACAAAACCGTGGTAGACATGGTTGGAACAAGTTAGGTGAGAGGGTGGTGGAGGCCAAAACCATAATCATAATCATCTGTATCAAACCTTATTACAGGTAAAACCAGTAGGCAGTCTACTGTATTTTATCAAACCGTTATTAGTATAATAGATCTCGTAATAATTTTGCAAAAATAATGGCATTTACTATTTTTAAAAGATTATTAGCAAATTTACAGAAATGGTGCATTCGGAAGACAAAACCAATTTTTCACTTTTGACAATTGAGCACCTGCTACATCCAGATTCTAGGGAGGAAAGGAAGGACGATCTTACTGGATCCCATAGCCTCTCCGAGGCACAAACCAGGCTTTTACATAACCCCCCCCCCCTGCACCCGAGCTTTTTAAAATAGTAAATGCCATTATTTTTGCAAAATTATTACGAGATCTATTATACTAATAACGGTAAATAAATAATAAATAGTAAATAAATCAAAATCAGTTACATTATTTTATCTTATTCATAGCATAAATGTTCTCGAAGATTACTAAAAAGAAATTGAATTAGACTACAGCAAATTGGCAAACTTTACCTTGTATCTGTTTCCACCGAGTTTGTTTGGGGCGTTCTTCAACATATCAGCAATACTTGTCTCAACATCTCTTTCAGTTGCATTAGTGTGGGTGTTGATACAGGCTTCTGGAAATTTATAAGAATTAATTAATATATATAATTATAATTCACTTTGCTATTCCCCATTCCACAGTCCTCTCGTCCTTCCCACTTCCCTGTCCCCACATCATCCCCACTATTCCCACTTCCCTGTCCCATCGTCCTCCTTACCATTTTCCCCTCCCCTGTCCTTCTTCCTCCCCCACCATCTCCCATTCACCTGTCCCTTTGTCCTCCCCAGCATTCCCCTGTCCCCACCATCCCCAACTCCCCAGTCCCCTCGTCCTCCCCACCATTACCCTCTCCTCTGTCCCCTCGTCTTCCCCACCATACCCCCCTCTCGTCCTCCCCACCATTCCAAACTACCTCATCCGATGCATTCTATAATGGTCTGATGCTTCCATCAGAAATTGGGAACATCAAATGATCTGATATTCCCATCACTGAAAAATAAGAACAGCTAAAAAAATGAAATGAAAAAAATAAAAAAATAAACTATACTCATGAAATGAACAGTATGGTAAACAACACAGCTCAATTTCAATGCAATGTCACACAAAATTATTAAATCGAAATGAAAATAAATTGAAATCTATGAAAATTCAAATTATCAATACAATCGGAAATATTGAAATAATATCGCAACATAATATAGTGTGGGTTGCTCTTACGTGCAACAGACGGTGCTGTTTTTCAAAAAAGGCATGGTTTTACCTGTCACAAGTGTGGCATCTATACTTATACTCACGAAATGAACGGTATGGTAAACAACATAGCTCAATTGCAATGCAATGTCACAATAACATTTAATAACAATAATAACAATAACATTTAAATATACTTTAAGATATAATCTAGAAGAAAATAAGAACATTGAAACGGTTCATGAACTCGATTTCAATAAAGGACACTATGGGGAACTTTGAAAAACAGTTAATGAGTATAATTAGACAGACTTGTTGCTAGGCAGAGGAGTAAATAATGAGATATATGGCAAATTTTGCAAAATATACGGCACACAAACATTCATACCCAAACAAAGCAAAATGCTAGGTAAGAACAAAGCAGTTGGCCCGTAGGGGAAAGGAGATACCCACAAGACTGGAATACAAGTCATTAACAAGCACACAAGTACTACACTACACAACAACCGCACTACTACCAGAACTGGACGAATCACTACCAAAACAACACATTGCACATCACTACCAAAACAACACAACACAACACAAGCATTGGCAAAGAATTATAGACCAGTTGCACTAACATCCCACATAATAAAATTATTTGAGAGTGATCAGGAGTCAGATTACTAGTTTTATAGAGACCAATGACCTCCACAATCCAGGCCAACAAGGATTTAGAGCAGTTTCTATGATCGAGCCACTGAGATCTATAAAGAATTCTGATCAAGAAAGAGATCTAGGGGTGGTTTTAGATAGAAAACTATAACCTGAGGATCATATTAAGAACATTCTGCGAGGGGCCTATGCTACACTTTTTAACTTTAGAATTGCTTTTAAATACATAGGTCAAAAAGTTTTAAAAGTTTTAAAAGTTTTTTAAACCTCTCGTGTATCATGAGTGTGTTAAAGCATCAGATGGTGCATTCAGATGATGAATATTACCTAGTTCCTTCATCTGGGAAGAATGAACACATATTGGTGCATTCGGATGATAAAAACTAACTACTGTAGTTTAATTGATCAACAGACTGTATATCATATGCAGACTGTATGTGGATCTGCGGGCCACTCCAAACAACAGCCTGGTGGACCAAGCTCCACCAGGGCTAAAGCACAAAGTGATATAGATGTGATAGAGAAACTAGGTCAAATGGAGGAGTAGGTCTGTATATTAAACAGCACCTGACGTGCACAGAGCTACTAAACTCAATGTGGTGGTAGAGTGGTGGGGGGGGGGGGAAACATTGCAGAAAAAAACAAAAATACAATTTGGTCAACAAAACAGCATTGTTTAAAATAGAAGACATGGGTTGTCATTTTGGGGGTAAGGTAGGTTACATTGAGTTAATTAGTTAGTACTTAGTTTTTATCTTAAACTGGTTGGGAGAGGTACAGTGTTGCTGTGCTGGTGAAAGAACACCTAAAGGTAAATTAAATAATGATTGCGAATCCACAAGAAGTTGACATAATATCGCTAGAGATCTGCAATCAGGATGATAAACTTTCCTTAAAGAATTTGACAAACACTTGCTGATAGGACATGAAGTAAATGAAATGTATGTCAAGTTTTGTGAAATATATGATAAAAGCACAACAAAATTTGTACCAAAGGAGAGATGCAGAACTAGGAAAAGGGGTTTGTTCAACAGAAATTGCGAGAGGGCCTGAGATCCAAACACACACAAATGGAATCAATATATAGCAAGAGGCCAAACCCCCAAACATACAAGCGATGCAAAGATGCGAGAAACAGCAGCAGCATTAAGGAGAGGGACTTAAGGACCATAAATAAAGTGTGAAAATAAACTCGAGTAAATTTTTTTAACTACTCTCGACAGTGAAGAAAAACAAATATTCAGACGATTTGTGTTAGAATCATTAATCTTACACTTTCGGTCATATTCAACAACACAAATACATACACACACATTCCTGTTGCTGTAGCAAGTGAAGAATTACACACACAGATCACAATAACGTGATGCATCAAATGAACAAATCCACAAGGGCCGTGACGAGGATTCGAACCTGCGTTCGGGAGCATCCCAGACACTGCCTTAATCGACTGAGCTACAACAGGGTAAAAGGGTTGAAACCGAAGTTCTACTGAACTTACTGGATCCCATAGCCTCTCCGAGGCACAAACCAGGCTTTTACACAACCCCCCCCCCCCTGCACCCGAGCTATGTCAACAGGCCGTTCTCCCTCTTCGCCCTTCCGAATGCACCATATCAGTAAATTTTTTAATAATCTTTTAAAAATAGTAAATGCCACTATTTTTGCAAAATTATTACGAGATCTATTATTCTATAGAATAATGCATATAAATGCATATATGCATATAAATACAAAACATAAATACAAAACAAGTAAATGTAAATAATTTTACCTTGCACCTAGATCCACCAAGCCTGTATGGCGCGCGTTTCAGTACTTCGGAAATCTAGAACTATCTTGAATCTCTAATCTGCAATGAAACAATACATATTATTGCACTTACCAAAACATGGATGAATGTAGAAAATACAGAACTATTAGCTGAATATCAAATAAATGGATTTAATCTATTTCACACAGATAGATATATTACACCGTGTATATTAGGTAATACCTAACATACACGCCTCCACACACACTACATTTGAAATGTAGTCTCAAAAAGACTACATTTCAACAGCAAAGATTACTCCATAAAAAAATAATTAAATTATTGACCAACATGAGAGAGGGTTAGCCAACATGAGGGTTGTGTTGATTGCCTGAAAATATTTAAATTGTGTAATGTATTGAATGGCATTTTTCAAGTTACAACATTTTTTAAATTACTGAACTAGGTTCTAGGCTTTGCTAGGCTTAATTCAATTATTACAGATAAGCCTAACCTAGCCTAGAACCCAGTGGGTTTTCTTCCTATTGGGGAGTGTTGTACATGCCTCGCCTCCACATACACACTAGCACAGCCAGGCCTCGCCTCCACATACACACTAGCACAGCCAGGCCTCGCCTCCACATACACCAGCACTGCCAGGCCTCGCCTCCACATACACACTAGCACAGCCAGGCCTCGCCTCCACATACACACTAGCACAGCCAGGCCTCGCCTCCACATACACCAGCACTGCCAGGCCTCGCCTCGCCTCCACATACACCAGCACTGCCAGGCCTCGCCTCCACATTTAAACCAACCAAGCCCACAAATATGTTAACATGGACCAGCATTACACCGTCTAACATACTCTGTCAGATGTAACAACTAAATTTGTGAATTCAAGACCAAATCTATTGTATAACACAGTGTTAGTACGAGAAAAACATTACTTACATTCGAAGCCGTGTTTTAAAATGGCGGCGGTCTTGTACTGACGCTCCAAACTGTGTGTTCGTTTGCGTATGATGAACGTGTGACAATTTACTACAACAATTATTTAATTATTCTTATTCTTTATTTTAATATTTTTAGGGTACATGAAATTTCAAACTTATTTGCACACAATAATATAATTGCATTGTCATAACCTTTATATATTACGGAAAATACGATGACATGAACGAAGTCAAAGTGAAGATGAAGTCAAAGTCATTCGCCGAACGTATTAGTCATTTTTTTTCTCCCAAACGATAGGGGTAACAAATCCACAGAGAATATAAGTGTACAGTAAAGTCAATTTTATTCAGGAAAGTACATACATAGTTGATTTACAAACATAATGTTGGATTTATAGATAGAGCTAGTGCATACAATACCTAAAGCCACTATAGTAGGCCTATAGCATTTCAGGCAACCGGGCAGTATATATGGACCCCTTACTCAAATCTCTGAATATGTTAGATATTAAGTCCCTGCACATACTCTCATGTGTATTTTATATATATAAAACGCTGCACTGTAATGTCAATCCTGACCTTAAAAGCTTCCTAGAAGGTTGTAACAGATCCCATGAGCATCACACCAGAAACAAATACCTATTTGATATTCCAAGAGTACGACTTAGTCAAACTAGAAATGCTTTACAAATCAAGAGACCTCGAATGTGGAATGACCTTCCCAATTATGTTAAAAACTGTACCTCTCCCAACCAGTTTAAGATAATGTTACGAACCCGGATCCAGCGTCCGTGCCTGGAGCAGTGACAAACACGCCATCTGTGGGTCAGCTCCCGAAACCCCCGCCAAACGAACGACGACACCTAGTGAGGACAGCGTGCACTGGCCTCGAGGACCAGTTTCCAGTCTGGTTCAGCGCTCAACACCGCCGCTCCTGACCTCTGGTGAGGTGGTGCTCCGACGACAGCGCCATCTATGGAGTGGATATGTCGGGCGTTTGTATCTGAGCCTGTGAGTGTGGTGTATTAGTGTCCCGGTTATTAATGACGTGTCTGCTTACAGAGCCGACCTGGGACCACTGTGTTGAAGGTGTAGTCAGTCTACCCGAGGCAGCCAGTCTCCATACAGTGAAGTTTGCTGCAGCTGTTGTGACGTCGTCCCCCCGGAAGAACACGGTGGTGTGTTAAGCCTGCCAGTGGAGTGGCAGTGGAAGGATTTACCCGGGACCGACGGTTGGAGACGATAATCCACTGGGGTATTGAGGACAGGAGGGTGATTGGTGATATCACACGAGACTCCTGTCTAGGGCGTACCCCTTATATCGTTCGTGGAGTGGCCGTACCAGCCTTGGTGGCTCAGTACCTGCCAGCAGACCTGCTGGACGTGTGGTTGACGGCCTCCACGACGGTGCCCCCAGTGGACCTGTGTCGTGGCTGACCTGTGGCCAGGGTAGGCTCGGCGTTCACAGAGGACACGTCTTGAGGCCACGAAGAAAGCACCGCGGACTCAGCACCTAGCTTCAAGGATCCATAGTCTCCAGCAGAAGACTACAGTGTTGATCCCCTTTGTAAAGTGTTAATACCCCTCCCCCTTGTGTACGTTTTATTTCTATATATTTAAATGGTGATGGTGAAAATTATACTATATTAAGTTCTTACCTTTCTTTCCCTACTCCCTTTAAGTTACTTGCGTCACGGATCGCATCCCTTGATAGCCTCTACTGGCTTGGGGCCGGATATATATCTTCCTCTAACTACATCAGAGTAAGAACCCCGTTGCATCCCGAGAGGGCCGTAACATAATTGGCATCCCCAGCGGGATCCGTCCCCTTGTTAAGTATGTTTGACAGGGGTGGTGAAGTGGCGTAATCCCTGTATATAATTCCCCCTGTGTGTGACGATTGTGACGTTATACGTCCTGTGCGGTGCTCAGTGACTAAGTGCGATATTGTGCAGTGCGGTGCTCGCTGTGATTAAGCGATTAAGTGCAATATTGACTAGTGCGGTGCTCAGTGATTTAGTGCAATATTGTAGAGCGAAGTGTTCGCTTGGACTCAGTGTAATATTGGGTAGTGCGGTGCCCGGAGTGATTACGTGCAATATTGGCAAGTGCAGTGTTTGGTGCAATATTGGCGTAGATCAGTGCTCGGTGTGTTAAGTGCTAACGTGTAAACGGTGTGATAAGTGCTAAGTGTTCCATCTGTGACAATGGCAGAAAAAGCTACCATCGATGATCTGGACGATGTTCAGGCTTTTCTGAACAGAGTGGACTGTCTTGCCAGATTAAAGTTTCTGAGCAAACCGGAACTTGTACTAGTGAGCGCCTACCTGGAGATCAAGATCCGTGCCAGTGATTCCCGTGTGGAGATCTTGTCCAAGGTTCACCGGCACCTGAAGGCAGAAGAGAAGCAGGAAGGCGAGACTCCTAGTACAAGGGAAGGTGAGGAAATAGCTTCCACAGAAAAGGAAGATAAGGGCAGTGACATTGACAGTGATGCAGGTGAGCTTAATATCAGCTTCCTAACAGTCAAAATGCGTGCCCTAGAGATCAATCGCGAGATAGAGTGGAAGAAGTTAGAAGTAGAACGAGAATTAAAAGATAAAGAAATGGAGATGAAAGAAAAAGAATTGGCGATGAGGCGTTTAGAATTAGAAAGAGAAGAAAGAAGAGAAGAACGAGAAAGAGAGAGAGAAGAACGAGAAAGAGAAGAGAGACGAGAGAGAGAAGAACGAGAAAGAGAGAGAGAAGAACGAGAAAGAGAGAGAGAAGAACGAGAAAGAGAAGAGAGACGAGAGAGAGAAGAACGAGAGCGAGAAAGGGAGGAAAGACAAAGACAACATGAACTAGAAGTTTTACGATTAGGCGCTGGACAGAGACAAACTGGAGTAAGCGGTTTCGATCCGGTAAGAAATATCAAAATGGTCCCCAAATTCAATGAGAGGGAAGTCTCGAAGTTCTTTGCAGCCTTCGAGAAAGTCGCTGCCTCTTTGGAGTGGCCAAGGGAGAATTGGGCCATCATGATACAGTCAGTTTTGACTGGGAAGGCCCAAATTGCCTACTCTACGTTATCCCTTGACGACTCCGGCGATTACGATATGGTGAAGAAAGTGGTGCTCATGGCGTACCAATTGGTACCTGAGGCATATAGGCAAAAGTTCAGAAACCTGAAGAAGACCTCAGAGCACACTTTCACCGAATTCGCCACCATCAAGGAGCGACTTTTTCAAGAATGGTGTGCCTCTCGGAAGGTGGAGACCAGGGAAGACCTCGAACAGCTGATTCTGCTCGAGGACTTCAAGGATTGTTTGTCTGTAGACCTGAAGACGTACTTAGAGGAACAGCAGGTAGAGACCTTGAGTGCAGCAGCCACCATGGCTGAAGAGTACATCCTGACTCATAGGCCGTCTGCTAAGTACGTCCCAAGGAATTACCAGCGCCGGTTCGACAGACCTCATGATGAAGAAGAAAGACCCGTCCCACAAAGTGCTAAGAAGACGCCCCCAAGTAGCCCCCGAAGAACAAGTCCTAGTAGTCCGAAACACCTTAGCCCGAGGAGGAATATGGTGTGCTGGACTTGTGGGCAGAAAGGGCATATAGCTGCTAGGTGCCGAGGCAGAAGAGGTGGCAGCGCACGTAGGGAGGTGATGATGATGAGCTGTGTTACACCACCAGCAGGAAACCAGTCTACGACGAAGCAGGAAGAACCAAGTTTGTTGGCCCCTCACACTTCAACCGGGTATGTAACGAGTGATCATACTGGTAGATCAGTTGTAGTGCTCAGAGATAGTGGAGCAGCCCAGTCCCTGATCGTGAAGAGCGCGTTACCCGAGGGAGTAAGTGTGGATGGGAGACCAGAGGTTATCCTGGTTGGGTTTCCAAGGACGCAGTACATCGCCCCCTTAGTGCCAGTACATCTCGACTCGCCTTATTTCAGCGGCACATGTGCGTTGGCAGTAGTCGATACCCTCCCTGTGGCTGGGATTGACGTGGTACTAGCCAACGACTTGGTGACCGATTGGAGCACCAATCATCCCAAGGTTGCGGACGAGTCTACCGGAACAGCACGGTCTGAGGTAACAGGCAATGGTAATGTCCAGGTAAAGACAGACCCGGATTTGAACATGTCTAATTTGTCCTCTCCCCCGCAGATCGACAGTTATCTAGCAGTGTCTCCTGATTCTCTCGACAAGGAACATGAGGTTAAGAAGGCAGAAGTACCTGAGCTAGAAGAGAGGCCTCGTGTGCAGACACCCACGGATACCAACGAGTCTGGAGCGAAGGCTGAGGTGTGCTTGCGGTATGGCAAGTTACAGCGTGTAGTGGACCAGCCAGAGATTCCCCAGACGTCAGAGGTATGTGAGGCATGTTCTAAAGGTCTAGTGCCCTCTTTGGTCCAAGCCAGGCTAATGGATGGTGCCGGCTATGGACATGACAAGCTCAGGAAACTTATCCCTCGACTTACCAAATGTTTCTTAGCAGTATTTTGTTTTGTTCTCCTATGTGCTCTCTGTGTTCTCAGTAAGGATCAGTGTACGACCCGACGGATGATGGCTCCCGTGAACATCGAGAAGAGGTCCCTGGGATTAGAGATTTGCACTGCAAGTGTTGTAGTTGAAGAAGGGACCTGGAAGCTGATAGTAGATACAGGAGGTACGACAGGTGATAAAATGAGTGACTGTTTCCGACAGGTTGGCACCCCCCGCGTGACAGCTGAGCCTCAACACAGCGTTATGCGGAACGTTGGTCGACCTGACGGTGGCAGAGTGAATGCCATCTGCGACATACAAACAGCCCCGTTGAGACTAGGAGTGGACCTAGTAGGGTATGCCGTAAGTATTGACTTACCCACTGTCGCGATCACTCTGAATTATCTGACCCCTGTATTCCAGGTTCCTGTCTCCCTGAAGGACCACCGGATCGGTACTAGAAATACCGTCTGTGGTCAGCCATCATCGGTGCCACGACATAGGAAAGTGTCGAGTCACCCCAGATCGTGTCGAAACCAATCCGTACTCGAGAGGTGTGAGATGACGCCCCTGCTTGACATCGCAGTGGAGACGTGGAAGATTACGTCAGGCAGATCATTGCCTTCCATTTTCAACCTCCCCTTGGGCCAGGGTTTCTCAGTAGAAAAGTTCTGTGGACAAGACAGCCTCATCACTCCAGTTCATAGTATAAATAAGTCCATTTGGAGTTGTGTCGTCGTACTAATTTGGTTTGTGTTTTTTATAGAACCCCAAACCAAATTCTTTTTGGTGGGGAGGTGTTACGAACCCGGATCCAGCGTCCGTGCCTGGAGCAGTGACAAACACGCCATCTGTGGGTCAGCTCCCGAAACCCCCGCCAAACGAACGACGACACCTAGTGAGGACAGCGTGCACTGGCCTCGAGGACCAGTTTCCAGTCTGGTTCAGCGCTCAACACCGCCGCTCCTGACCTCTGGTGAGGTGGTGCTCCGACGACAGCGCCATCTATGGAGTGGATATGTCGGGCGTTTGTATCTGAGCCTGTGAGTGTGGTGTATTAGTGTCCCGGTTATTAATGACGTGTCTGCTTACAGAGCCGACCTGGGACCACTGTGTTGAAGGTGTAGTCAGTCTACCCGAGGCAGCCAGTCTCCATACAGTGAAGTTTGCTGCAGCTGTTGTGACGTCGTCCCCCCGGAAGAACACGGTGGTGTGTTAAGCCTGCCAGTGGAGTGGCAGTGGAAGGATTTACCCGGGACCGACGGTTGGAGACGATAATCCACTGGGGTATTGAGGACAGGAGGGTGATTGGTGATATCACACGAGACTCCTGTCTAGGGCGTACCCCTTATATCGTTCGTGGAGTGGCCGTACCAGCCTTGGTGGCTCAGTACCTGCCAGCAGACCTGCTGGACGTGTGGTTGACGGCCTCCACGACGGTGCCCCCAGTGGACCTGTGTCGTGGCTGACCTGTGGCCAGGGTAGGCTCGGCGTTCACAGAGGACACGTCTTGAGGCCACGAAGAAAGCACCGCGGACTCAGCACCTAGCTTCAAGGATCCATAGTCTCCAGCAGAAGACTACAGTGTTGATCCCCTTTGTAAAGTGTTAATACCCCTCCCCCTTGTGTACGTTTTATTTCTATATATTTAAATGGTGATGGTGAAAATTATACTATATTAAGTTCTTACCTTTCTTTCCCTACTCCCTTTAAGTTACTTGCGTCACGGATCGCATCCCTTGATAGCCTCTACTGGCTTGGGGCCGGATATATATCTTCCTCTAACTACATCAGAGTAAGAACCCCGTTGCATCCCGAGAGGGCCGTAACAGATAAATAAAGATAAATTGATAAGTTAAGAAAAATTCCACAAATCAACAACCCTGTTACTGACCCTGTATTTACCCAAGTCTTTCCTAAATCTAAACTTATCCAATTTATACCCATTGTTTCGTGTTCTATCTTGTGTTGACAATTTTAATACCCTATTAATATCCCCTTTGTTATATCTATTCAGGAAATTGTGGTTGATCTCGAACCCATTGATAATGTGACGACTTATACAGAATTTTGTAACTATATCATCAAGATTGTAACCAGCTTAGCTAAATGTAGTGTGGGGTTCAGTCCCTAAGCCCATATATGTGCCTCTCTAACCATTTAGGTTACAGGGCAAAAACATAAAAACAAAGGTAACTGCAGAAGGCCTATTGGCCCATACCAGGCAGCTCCTATCTATAACAGATAAACACTAAGTACTACCTAATTAACTCAATGTAACCTACCAACCTAACCCCCAAAATGTCAATCCATATCTTTTATTTTAAACAATGCTGTTTTGTTTTTTTATTGTAAATTGTATTTTTACTCTTTTTCTGTCATGTTTCTCCCACCCCTGTTTTTTCCCTTTTTTCTTATTTTTTCTCAACATAATTCATACTTTAATTATGCGGATCAGGACATCACCTGATCAAACACATCAAACATCGTTTGACCACCATCAAACACACACATTTCGTGTGTGTTTGACGCTCACTGATATGTACCAGCGTTGTTTTATATATGGTGCTATTCTATCTTACGCTTTGTTGCTCTTTTTTACCTACGGGCTCATAGAACATTCTATTGCGAAAACATTGGCACAAAAATGAATGACGTACATACAATAATAATGTCAGGACAGTGATATAATTATAAACTTTCAAAGCACTGTATCGCCCATGTGTCGTCTTGTCACCAATACTGGGTAACAGTTCCGCCACTTCCCACACTCTTGCGGGTGGGCAGCGACCATTATTCTACGTTTATATTCATATCACCGTGTTGGGAATTTCATTGCGAGTACATTGATACCAAAATTAACGCTGTAGGACAAGTGTGGAAGTGATAACAATCCCAAGAGTAAAAACATTTTGTTGCTCTTGGGCACTCACGGCGAGTCATCTACGTAGGTATTTATTGGGTGCTGGTATTCATATAACTTTTGGTGACCGTTTTTGCTGATTTTCTTCTAGAGAATGTTATTGCGAACACGTTGGTACCAAAATGAAATACATAGCTCGAGAACTAAGGTCAGGAGAGTAAAAAGAGTATACACATTTTTGTTTTGACGCTTAATTAAGGTTATTGTGAGTACTCATCGCCTGCCTAGAAACTGGAACTAGTAATTCCATCTATCATACATATCATACAAGAGGAGCCACACATGTATGGATCATCCAATAAAATCAGCAGACTTCTAGATGTTACTACTGCTCGGCTTAGACTCGGTTACAAGTATCTCTGGGAATTCTCATTATCTGCTGATGTAGACCTGACCAAATGTAAACTGTGTCAACAAAATTATTCGCACACCCTCCGTCACTATGTGATGGAGTGCGAAAAGATACATGAATTTAGAGACAATTCTATAACCAATGTTCCAGCGATGTGTCAATATTTCATTCAAAATGATCTGCTACCAGAAATTTTAGCCAAATATCCCCAGTTTGCTAACTGTAGATAACAACTAAGTGATTGTAACCTATCCACCGCTGCCCACTGGATGGGGGACGGTGTGCAGGACAAACATATAAATTTTGATACTAGCTCTCCACATATGTCAGTTGCTTAATTTAGAACCTGTACTTGAGGTCGATCTCGAACCCATTGTTGATGTGATGACTTATATTGAATTTTGTAACTAGCTCATCAAGATTGTAACTTGCTTAGCTAAATGAATTGTGGGGTTCAGTCCCTGAGCCCATTATGTGCCTCTGTAACCCTTTCCACAACCGCCCACAAGATGGGTATGGGGTGCATAATGGGATGGGGTGTCTTGGCCAAACGTGCCACATCAAAACCACAAGTTGACATTGAATGTGAATTAACAATGAGACAAGTAAGATTTATACTAATACATTTATACTAACTCTGTTGAGCGTTGACCATTTATACATCAAATCTGTTGATGTGAGCACTTTAGTTTAGTCTGCCGTTTAAAGAAAAAAAGAGCATATCAATGGTATATCACAGAAAACGAATTTATCATAAACTCATGTATTTGTCTTATCATATTGAACTGCATTCATATTTTTAATATATAACAATATGAATATACAAATTTCTGTAAATCCCCTACCTTGTTGGAATCTGTGGAAATGAATGAGCAAATGTGCTGGCTGAAGGCGCTGAAGGAAACCACATTGGTTTCATTTTGGATACAAATGTCCATGGAAATTCAAAATGGAAACTAATTATATAGTTGAACCTGCAGAGACGAGTTTAAGAATCTGTGTTGAGAGTGATGGACACAGCCTTCACAATTATACTTCAGAGAATGTAAACATCTAAGAGTCATTAGAAATATGTGTAGAATAATAAACCCTACATTGTTTGAGTTAGGGAAAACACCATTTGTGATATATAGATACTATAGCTGTTCCTAAAGATTCACCCTTTTTTGCACCAGCAAGATAACATATAAGATTTTAAGAGTTGACGAATGTTAATATTCTTGTTTGATAAACTGTGAACTTGAGACATAGTTAATAAGAACATATTAACACAACAAAATGTTTTCAGAATCCTTAACACCACTTTCCAACAACTTATATAATTTATATAAATTATTTTAGAGAATAATACATAAATTATATATTTAAACATGATATAGTGTTTAGTGGAATGTATAAGGAGTCAAATTGTGTTAAAAAGAGCAATTTTTAGAAAATTTGGAAAAATACTTTTTTCTGTTCAAATTATAACTAAATGGATTATAAAGGTTTCACTCAGCCAATATATATCATTCACAATTTATTAATGAATTTTACAAAAAAACACCATAAATTTTATATTTAAACATGTAAAAACTATTTGTTTTACATTTGGAAGAAAATAATTGTAGAAAAACAATTTATAATTAAACCTTTGTGTTTGGATTTTTTGAGTAAAAGTTTCTCAAAGGCTTTCCTGCACCATTCTCAATGCAAATCATTCCCACACCTATGGCAAGAGATAGGCGAACGTTGTGTAGATGATTTGTGTTTGCTGGGCTGGGAGTATGGGTTCGAGTCACTTCTGGGGTGTGAGTTTTCAGTTATATATATATATATATATATAATATATATATATATATATATATATATATATATATATATATATATATATATATATATAAATATAAATATATAAATATATATATATATATATATATATATATATATATATATATATATATATATATATATATATATATATATATATATATATATATATATATATATATGTCGTACCTAGTAGCCAGAATGCACTTCTCGGCCTACTATGCAAGGCCCGATTTGCCTAATAGGCTGAGTAATTTTCTTTATTCTCAATAAATTGTTTCCAATTGTTTAATTTTATATATTATTCTTATATTATATCATGAACATAAATTATTTATTTAGTTATGTTAGTTTAGGTTAGGTTAAGTAGGGTTGGTTAGGTTCGGTCATATATCCACGTTAGTTTTAACTCAAATTTAATCAAATTAACTCATACATAATGAAATGGACAGATTTATCATTTCATAAGAAAAAAATGAGAAAAACATAAAAATTCTTGAAAACTTGGCTTATTTGACAAATCGGGCCTTGCATAGTAGGCCGAGTATGATGTTCTGGCTACTAGGTACAATAAATAAATATATATATATATATATATATATATATATATATATATATATATATATATATATATATATATATATATATATATATATATATATATATTGCTCGCTCTCGCTCTCTCTCTCTCTCTCGCTCTCTCTCTCTCTCTCTCTCCCTCTCTCTCTCTCGCTCTCTCTCTCTCTCTCTCTCTCTCTCTCTCTCTCTCTCTCTCTCTCTCTCTCTCTCTCTCTCTCTCTCTCTCTCTCTCTCTCTCTCTCTCTCCCTCTCTCTCTCTCTCTCTCTCTCTCTCTCCCTCTCTCTCTCTCTTTCTCTCTCCCTCCCTCTCTCTCTCTCTCTCTCTCTCTCTCTCTCTCTCTCTCTCTCTCTCTCTCCCTCTCTCTCTCTCTCTCTCTCTCTCTCTCTCTCTCTCTCTCTCTCTCTCTCTCTCTCTCTCTCTCTCTCTCTCTCGCTCTCTCTCTCTCTCTCTCTCTCTCTCTCTCTCTCTCTCTCTCTCTCTCGCTCTCGCTCTCGCTCTCTCTCTCTCTCTCTCTCTCGCTCTCTCTCTCTCTCTCTCTCTCTCTCTCTCTCTCTCTCGCTCTCGCTCTCGCTCTCTCTCTCTCGCTCTCGCTCTCGCTCTCTCTCTCTCGCTCTCGCTCTCGCTCTCTCTCTCTCTCTCTCGCTCTCTCTCTCTCTCTCTCTCTCTCTCTCTCTCTCTCTCTCGCTCTCGCTCTCGCTCTCTCTCTCTCTCTCTCTCTCTCTCTCGCTCTCGCTCTCTCTCGCTCTCGCTCTCGCTCTCTCTCTCTCTCTCTCTCTCTCTCTCTCTCTCTATATATATATATATATATATATATATATATATATATATATATATATATATATATATATATATATATATATATATATATATATATATATATATATATATATATATATTCACAAATACAAATAATTGCTTCTATGCACCCACATATACAGTCCCTTATTGAAATTTAATCTAAGCAAAATTCAACTAAAATTTATCCTAACAGACACCAAATGTAACTAAATTTTAAGCAAATTTACTATATCATATCAAATTTAAGCTAATTCATCCCAACGAAAACCTAAATGCATCCAAATCCAACCTGTCCTCTCATAAATTACGTCTGAATTTGACCGTTTGCTTCGGTCAGCAAAAGCAGGCACCCTCAGCTGTCCAGAAAACTAGCGATAGTTGTTGCTGCATTTCTGGATAAGAATCTACAGAATTAGCATGAATTTTGGTCCCAGTCTCCCAGATACAGGAGGAAGGAGAGAGACCAGGCACTGTGTCCAAGTATGACAGTTTTCCCTGGCCGGTGACGTCACATCACCGGCAGCGTCCTTTTCATTGGTGCCGGCACGTTCAGTCTGGCCCATGATAGCACCTGATTGGCCGTCTTGAAGACAAGGGGACACCGCCACCAATGTTCCCGCCAGGGGACGCCATTCTGAAGTACCTGGTTGAGCTGTGTAGATGTGACGATTCTGTTCCGGCCAGAGCAAGGTAGTTTTTCCGTCTACCACCGTTTTCAGCAGGTTTAAGTGTATCGTATCCCGTCTAAGCATTATCGTCGCAGAATTCGGTAATCGCTGGGCCCTGATAGATACCATATATATTCGAATATACGAGTTAGAGTATAGGCCGACAAACGTGACACTACAGCTGCAACTGCAAACTGCAACAGGACTGTGGCCCGATAAGTATCCATGATCATCTGCCAAATTAAGAGCGATCCGTCACCATATCGCTAAGTTCAGTGTGTACAGATAATCTGGTTTACCATTCCATGTGTTTGGGTTAAAATGTCTGAAGTGATTATCACAAAATAGTAGGGATTGTGTGTACTTTGTTTATTTAGTCCATTCTGCCGTCCACCCCGTGTACTTATCACGTGGTGCCCATCGCCACTTCATTAGCGTGTTCTTCAGTATGCCTTCAACAAAGCGCGCTAATTAAATAATCTCAGGTGTGCGTCTAAACGCGCTCCTGCCTCTACCTGTGTTTGGAAGTCAAGCGAAACTCGACCTTACGGTCTCGTGGCTCGCATCACCCCCACCCTCCGCCGCCTTTGGCTGCCACTCCGCCCACCTCATTGATCTTCAATCAACAGCGGGAATCATAGTGAGTGTGATTGTGGTATAATTGTGGTATAATTGGATACCGGTAAAATCAAAGTGAGTGCTCAAATTAAATATTGTATCATTCGTCTGAAGTGCCAAATTCCTTGTGCTGAATTAAGTCAGCTGATCCGTATTATGTTGTTCATAATCCCACCACGGGAAGGAGTTCACTTTCCCGAGGAAGCACGATAGGTAAAGGACTATTACAGCTAATCTGTGTGATAGCTGTAACTGGACTTTAGTGTGTTTGTTATCTTACACTGTTTACTCATTTAGTAATTCTGTGTTTTATTAATTGTGTTTATGTGTTTAGTGTGGTTTTAATTATACCATTACTCTGTGTTTAACCATTCCATGTTGTCTTTCTTTTCTTTACTTACAGAAGACAAGCAATAACAAAAGTAAGAGTGTTACTTTATTGAAATTGTTATCATTGCATTTATTACATTTGTTTTCAGTGTGTTTCATTGTCAGTGCTAGGGTTAAGCACTGTACTGAGTTACTGTATCTTGTGTTGGTCTACATGACCCGGCGTTGTTTTGATTTGTGTTCATTATGTGAAGTCAGTGTCATTAAATTAATTAAACTAATTACCATCATTATTAATGCGAGGTGATTAACAATCGAGTTGACATATCAGTGATTGTCAAGCGGTCTCAGTGATCGACTAGTGTTAACGTAAATTCTCCGTGAGTTAAGTTGGACTATCGAGTTTGACAGGACCTTGTGCGGTTTGCCCGAAACGCATTGCGTAATAGTGGCTTTAGGCATTGTATGTACTAGCTCTATCTTTATATCAATCCATTAATGTAACATCACTTGTATGTATATACCTTACCTGAATAAACATCTGAATCTGAATCTGAATCTGTTACTCAGGGATTGCCAATTACCCGGAAGATGTTGTTTGACTTAATTGAGTTGATTTGGTTGATTGACTGTCTGTGTTGACAGAGTGTAATTAACGTAGTTTACCTTGTTTTGATTCGGCTGTCCTGGAGACAGGTTAACGTAATTGGATTTACTACGTAATGCTTCTTACTAAGTAATGCTGTATCATGTTTATTGAAATTTATTAGATCAATTGTCATCTGTCTGTCATTGTGTTATAATGTAATTGATTGTTTGACTTCCGTCCTGAGAGACGAGCCTTAACGAAATTAATTAAGTGATAAGTGAGTGTTTCACGGATGACTGTCTCTGTAACAGGTCTGCCTGTTGTTGTTTTATTATTGTTGTCATTATTGTTTGCCGCAGTCGTGACGAGCTGCTATTTGCGTCTGAAGTGGTCGCCCAATGTTTTAGTATAGTTAATATTGAAACCGCGAGTGGTCTGTATCGGAAGTGCGTTTATTCCAGGCTGTCTAGTATTGACAGCGCCACTGCGGACTTTAACGGAACGTTAAATTATTATTGCCTTGTATTGCTAGTATTAAGTTTTATGAATAAATTGTGATTGTTGCAACTACAAGTGCCTTTCCGTTCACCTAAGACCCTTGTCCCCATTTATTAACTCTGCCTTACTCCTTCCTGAAAGTGACATTTTCATTTATAAAGACTGGCATGAAATAAGTAAGCATACATTTTTCCCTTCAACTATACTTTTTGGCAATCCCAATGTGTTAAAGCATTGTTGTTAAACATGTTTTAAAAACCCCTATTGCAGATGTATTGCGGCTCACAATAACATGTATTGTGAGATGTTATTGGTTCACAGTAACATGTATTGTGACCTCTATTGAGTTGATGGGATGAAAATACAGGAATCAGTCATGTGTGCTACTGTCAGTAGTTTGAAAATGCATGAATGAACATGCTCAAAGAAGAAGAGAGGTTGAAAAAGTCTTATTATGCAGAATACGCAGTTTTTGTATAAATTAGTTTAAAGACGACAAATCTCTCAGAATATATCTAGCAGAAAAATGAATTAAAATGGCTCTAGTAAGATACATTACAGAAATATAGAGTGGGAGGAAATGGGAAGGAGTCCAGCATAAATGAGGGGGTACAGAGAGAAAGAGACAAAAAGGGGAAGACAGGTAAATAAGGGATGAGATAGGAGAGATTACTCTTGAGTAATACTCAAAAGATTAATTAGAGCATAAATCTATACCTAGAATGTATGCAGGACTTATAGAATAACGTGTATTGCGACTAGAGCTGCCTTTCCTACGTTTTTTTTAAGAGATATACAGTACTTCAATTATGAAAACCATCTGACAGTGTTATTAAAAATATTTCTTTATTAAATGCTCTAGCGTATTTATGTAATATATAATAAAAATCATTAAAATAAGTGAATGTTATTCATAAAGTTAGAGAAACTTTATATAATAAATATAATAACAATGTATATTTGTTTATATTTTGAATATTACTTAAAATAAATATATATTTTTTACGAGATCAATTCTTCATCCATTCATCGAGGACGGGGATTAAGATGGTGCAGCATTGGAAGGGATACTGATGTAGGCCCAGAACTTCTCGTGAATTTTTATTCAAGTTCAATTTTATCGAGGCAATGAACTATATCTCTAAAGGTTAGGATAGCTTAGGCTGTTTCTTCCCCTCATCTATTTAGGGTTCCCTTAAGAGGGCTCACAAATTATACAGTACCCAACTATTAAACATAATAAAAATGGATGGAAAAAAGAATTGGGGATAGTTTTTCAGACATACATGTAGCCTCGGTGATTAGACTAATGTGAGGTGGTGGACCTAACGAATTAATCATCTCGCTTCAAAAGATGGTAAAAAATGAGAAATACATGTTAAAGTATAAGAAGATCTTTATGATCTAATGTTACAAATGCATGATGTCCTTCAAGAATGCATTTCACTGGCAAAGAAACAACTAGCACAGATATTGGGGGAATACAATGCAGTAATTGTTTCCCCTCTGTCTTCTCAGACTCATACTTTGCCCCGGTTTAATAATTCTTTGAGAAGCAATATCGCCTTGAACACAGAATTCCAGCATTTTGACACTTCTTGCTTAATTCTTGCACTCACTACAATGAAAGTTAACTATTTCTTCAAATTCTCTTTTTTGAACTTCCTTCAAAAGGCAGGAAGAAAACTTTACATATTAAAGCAACATCACCACATTATTTACAGATTTATTGGTCTCCACTACGTAACATAGAAAATACCTTCCTATGTTACAATTATTCGGTTTAATATTGAATTAATATATGCACAGATTCCAATGTATTATACTGCTAAGAACAAACTCTATAGTATTACATAGAATTTCAAGTGCAGGGTTTAATAGGTTTTTTGTCTTTACCCAACAAAAAATTGCTACAGGCTTCGATATGAGCCGCTATTAAATTCTAAGAAAGGTCTAACAACCAATATGTTTTTTACATTTATATCAAAGATTAACATTGTTTGGTGTTATTTTTCAAAAATAAAAAAAATTATGCCCACCAAATTATTATATCAAACACTTATAATTATAAAATACTGAATTGCTTTTCATATTCATTAAAATTAAGTCTATATTTTTTATAACTACTCTTTTCATTGTATTTAGCCCTCTCGCTAACAGACCATTGCGCCACACGGGCAGTCTCTATTATAGGGTACAAATTTTATTTCTCAATAAAAATGTTTAATTTGGGGGCTGATTTCAATTTGGCAGAAATTCTGTTGTTGAATGTTTGATGGATGTATGGATGGCGCATACACCCAACTATTTTAACAAAAAAGTCTCTAGTGAAAATCGAATCTTACGTCTGTAACTACAGAAAACGAGAGTTGTTAGGGGGTGTGGGGTATTCTACTATTAAATCCCGACTGCAATGCATGCAAAGTCACCAATGTGCATATGGCAGGCACTTCACAAAGCTGCCGGAATTCAGCAGAGAAAATACGAGAGCAACCATGCAGGGCCTGTGAGCAAGGCCGAGTTAGAGCCCTTAAGGGTCTCTTCTCAGACTAACCTCACCTGGTCCTGATCCACGTTGGTCGTTGGAATCTCCTGAATACTTTAACACTTTAAGGGACTCTTAGGGTCCTCATCACATTTATAGTTTAGTGAATGATAGGCAACTCGGTGTTGAAGACACCTGGAGCTGAAGGCCCCAGAATAATGGCAGTATTCAGAAGTGATTCAACAGAAACACCGCATCGTATTTACCAGTAGTTTATTTACAAACTTAATCACTAATGCATTGGGTGCTTGATTTACTTTAGATTGGCGTCTGCAAGGCTATTTTTCGCATTTTCGCACTCTTGACGTCTAACTAATCGATTATGATCCACTCGTGGAGAAATACCTAGCTTAACACAGCCAATCAATAACACGGCAAATCTAATTGTCAGTGTGCAAGGGTCACAGGAGTTCCAACAGGATACTTGGGTAATGATCATGCACAATAAACCAACAATGACACTGTCAATGGGACAGGCAATAATCTTGCACAATAATTATGTCACACAATAACTAAATGTGTGGAGTATGTGAAGCTCACATTCACAGACGAGTGTAATGTTGTGATATCTCACAGATAACCAAGCATACACCGTCAGGTGTTATGGTCTGCACCTATACCTGTGTCAGGTGTTGAGAAGTTGAGAACTCTGGTTGACCACTCAGTTCAACACAGAAAACACACTTTAAGAAATCAAGATCTTGTACTTACAGGTAGGCTACCTCTCCCATTCAATCATGTTCATTCGTGCAAGACTTCGTAGGTGGCCTGACAGCTGGTTTCGCTCGTTACGACTTGAGAACACTAATTACAGGCTTTCCCGACTTGACCGTACGTGACACGGCGGGGTACTGACAGGAGTGCGTGCTGTAAGTCTATAACAGACACGGCGGAGTACTAGCAGGAGGGGGTGCTGTGTGTCTATAATAGACATGGTAGGGTACTCGCAGAAAGGCGTGCTGTATGTATATAACAGACACGGCAAACTTTTGCCGTGTCTGTTATTGACATACAGCACTAATTTTGCTCCCCATGTTTCTTCCCCCACATTGGTGACTTCGGAAATTTCAGTCAATCTCCATGAATTAGGTCCCCCATGGCTAGAAATTTAGCAGTGATGAGGCTGTATATAGATTTGCATTCTGATTCTCTTGTTCTTCAAACTTCTACTCCCATTTTACCAGGAATGCATCTCCTCCTCCTTGTCTTGTTTTTATTTTCCTATTACTTGTAATCCCCCTGAAAAAATTGCATCCGAAATCATAATGTTATTTTCGTGCCCCTTTATTCTATGGATATTCATTGTAATCATTTCTTTTGTTTCCACGTTTTCAATCACAAAGAGTTTGGGTTTGCACGTGTGTGTGTGTGTGTGTGTGTGTACTCTCCAATTAGCTGAACTCACGTAGTTGTGCTTGCGAGGGTTATGCTTTGGCTCTTTGGTCTCGCATCCACAGTATCAATCAATTAAATGTTTCGAAGTATCAGGAAGAAACTTGCCTAAGTCCCTTGGGACCGGCAGTGATATGATAGTTTAGTCAAGTAAGTAAGTAATTACCAAAAGAAGGCACCAAACCGGGAAGGCTATGTAGCACTGTAACACTGGGATGGGGGGGGGGGGGTGTTCGTTCTTTCTCTCCCCTTTCTGTGACTGTATTCCAACTTAACCCTCTATACCAAGGGACCCCAAAACTTTCACTTGAGCCGACCCCATGCCACGTGGTCTTAAGACGATTGACCGACTTAAGATTCTACAACCTTATGACGTGGAAACCGACTTCTAGCAAAACCCTAGGATCGCCTTGCGCTGCCACCACCAGACCAATAACACTGAGCAATGACCGATCATGCTAAGCAATAACTTTGCGGCTTGATCCCCAATTATTTGGAATAGGAGGGAAGAATCTACGTTAAGTGTGGGAAGTATTAACAAACAAAGGGGTAACCGAACTCTTAATCTTTGTTAGGCTTTGCGGCCCAACGAAAACCCGGCCTCGTGGGGACCACGTGACAAGGACACGAGACAATGGAAACATGAAATGGAAATAATAAAAATGCAAATTGCTAACTAATTAATTTATTAAAAATCTAAAACAAAATCTAAATAAAAGCACTCCCTATCATTAACACTCCCTGACTTAAGGCATGAGATGAACTAACTTCCTATACCAAACTATAGCAACTATACCTCTTATGGCGACCACCTTGGTGGAATGCTGATCTTGGGGAGAGGTGGAGATGGGTATCTCTCCCAGTTGATGACTGGTCCACACTGTCTTCCTGCCCGTCTGGTCCTACCCAGACCAGAGCATTGTATACTTCCGCCTAGTCTAAGTTACTAGCAAGGCTTAAGTTTAACAACTAACCTCTGTTGCACTGAATGATCCAGATTGATTGAATTCTTTAAACTGAAGTTAATTACACAAGCATCTTAGGGAAGAGCTATTCCCAATTACAAAATGGCTATTTGACCTTTGAAAAATAGTGGACATGGAAACTCTGATGACCTGTGACCGCTGAGGTCACCCAAATTTTTCCGCGCCGAGGTCTAGTCCCGGCTCGTGACGTCACTGATGGTGACTTACTCATTATCCTAATAATTAGAATACTCTCGATATTATAACCAGTATTATTATACAATTTGAATGAAGACTGATTTCACTAAATTACTGAATACTATAGAATGATTCATTATACGAAACTTGTGAACAAAGGCACCAGTTATCTTCACCGCCAATCCTCAGGGGATGCAACCTTGCTGGGTCCGGTCCCTACACGTTGTTTCTAGAACCTTCTGGATCTTATCTACAACAGCTAGTTTGTTACAACCCCCCCCCCCGCACAAGCAACTTAGTAAACCTTGTTAATTTGTTCAAAATAACGAGGTTTAGTATCCAAATCCACAATA
>NC_091170.1:3322824-3417824 GCF_040958095.1 Procambarus clarkii | reverse complement strand
AGGTATACAACATCGCAATCCTTACCACTATCAACTGCCTCAACAATGCTAGTTGTTGAGGCAGCTTAATGGCACTTAATTAGTTAATTCGGGGTAATTAACTCCTTTCCCGTGAATTCACAGTGTTTGATGAGACCTGCTTAGGCAGTGCGGAGTGAGACGTATTTATGGATGATTAATTATCGGTCCTGGTGACAGTTAATTAATTGCTCGGAGTTAATTAGGGTAATTAACACTCACTAGTAATTTTTTGACACAGACTGTTGAGAAGCTACCAAGTTAGGGTAGGCTTAGTTAACATAACTCAATGGGGATGTAATTAGTGGTCCGTTTGACCTTAATTAAGAATTACTCACTGAACACTTGCTAGGAGTCAAGTGTGATGTAATATAAGTTTGAGTTATTGTTAACAAGAGAGACAAGTGTTAATGATTAACGTAGAGTATCATCATGTTGTTGTCTAGTGTGAGACAATTGTTTGTGATTACTGTAGTACTTTGTTGCTGACTGCTGCGATCAGTCAATTAACGTAATTAATCACTTAAGGCAATTTCTTTTAGTTGTCGTCTGGTGACGAGAGTAGAGTAATCTAGGGATTTGTGAAGCTGTGTCCCAGAATCCCGCCTTGCCTGTCTTTGTTACAATTTACAGTGCAACTACTTGTAGGGAGTTGCAAAGAGTGTTCACACTGGGTTGTGATAGGGGGAGTCACTGTTGGACTACCCGCCTAGTTACGTGGGTCTCTCCTGGGGGGCGGGAGGACCCCCTAAGCTTGTGATTATAGTAGCTGTCAGGGAAACCGAGACACTATTGATTGCATGCTTGTGTCTTCAGTGGATATCCTTCATTTGTTCAGTTAGTTCATGTTGTCAGCCCGAAGTATCAGCAAGATGGAGCCTGCTGTCACTTCTCAAGGGGCTGTTGTATAGCCCCTTGAGAAGTGACAGTGGCAAATAAAATTCGTCTTCATCTTGAAAAACATAAATTAATAATTGAGTCGCAACATGGTTTTATAAATGGCCGTTCATGTTTAACAAATTTGTTATCTTTTTATTCTAGCATTGTTGAGGCAGTTGATAGTGGTAAGGATTGCGATGTTGTATACCTTGACTTTAGCAAAGCTTTTGATACAGTGCCACATGAAAGACTGATTAAAAAAATAGAGTCTCATGGTATTGGGGGTGCTATATTAAGCTGGATTAGGGCATGGCTATACCAAAGGAAACAGAGAGTTAGTATAAATGGAATCAAGTCAGAGTGGGAAAATGTTGTAAGTGGAGTGCCTCAAGGCTCTGTCCTGGGGCCTCTGTTGTTTATAATATATATAAATGATTTAGATTCAGGTTTGAGTAGCAACATTTGCAAATTTGCCGATGATACGAAAATCGGTAGGGAAATTAATTCGGAGGAGGACTCACTATCACTTCAAGTTGATCTAGATAGGGTTTTGAAATGGTCAAAGGATTGGCAGATGCAGTTTAATGCTGATAAATGTAAAGTTCTGAGGTTAGGTAATGATGATAGAGTTACAAGATACGAGCTAGATGGTGTTGTGATTGCGAAGTCGGATTGCGAAAGGGATCTGGGAGTTATGATTAGTAAGAATTTAAAACAAAAGGATCAATGCATAAATGTTCGTAATAAGGCAAATCGGACACTTGGATTTATTAATCGCAGCGTTAGTAACAAGACACCTGGTGTGGTTCTCAAGCTATATCTTGCTCTAGTTAGGCCCCATTTAGATTATGCAGTTCAGTTTTGGTCGCCATATTATAGAATGGATATAAATTCACTTGAACGTGTCCAGCGTAGGATGACTAAGTTAATTCCCCAAATTAGAAATCTTTCATATGAAGAAAGATTAACAAAGCTTAAGTTGCATTCACTGGAAAGGCGAAGAGTTAGGGGTGACATGATAGAGGTTTACAAGTGGATGAATGGACATAACCGGGGGGATATTAATAGGGTATTAAAAGTATCAACACAGGACAGAACACGAAACAATGGATATAAATTGGATAAGTTTAGATTTAGGAAAGACTTGGGTAAATACTGGTTCAGTAACAGGGTTGTTGATTTGTGGAACCAATTGCCGCGTAACATTGTGGAGGTGGGGTCCCTCGATTGTTTCAAGCACGGGTTGGACAAGTATATGAGTGGGATTGGGTGGTTATAGAATAGGAGCTGCCTCGTATGGGCCAATAGGCCTTCTGCAGTTACCTTTGTTCTTATGTTCTTATATAGACTACGTCTAGGTTACAGATGCAACTGGGAGATGGCTATACCAAAGGAAACAGAGAGTTAGTATAAATGGAATCAAGTCAGAGTGGGAAAATGTTGTAAGTGGAGTGCCTCAAGGCTCTGTCCTGGGACCTCTGTTGTTTATAATATATATAAATGATTTAGATTCAGGTTTGAGTAGCAACATTTGCAAATTTGCCGATGATACGAAAATCGGTAGGGAAATTAATTCGGAGGAGGACTCACTATCACTTCAAGTTGATCTAGATAGGGTTTTGAAATGGTCAAAGGATTGGCAGATGCAGTTTAATGCTGATAAATGTAAAGTTCTGAGGTTAGGTAATGATGATAGAGTTACAAGATACGAGCTAGATGGTGTTGTGATTGCGAAGTCGGATTGCGAAAGGGATCTGGGAGTTATGATTAGTAAGAATTTAAAACAAAAGGATCAATGCATAAATGTTCGTAATAAGGCAAATCGGACACTTGGATTTATTAATCGCAGCGTTAGTAACAAGACACCTGGTGTGGTTCTCAAGCTATATCTTGCTCTAGTTAGGCCCCATTTAGATTATGCAGTTCAGTTTTGGTCGCCATATTATAGAATGGATATAAATTCACTTGAACGTGTCCAGCGTAGGATGACTAAGTTAATTCCCCAAATTAGAAATCTTTCATATGAAGAAAGATTAACAAAGCTTAAGTTGCATTCACTGGAAAGGCGAAGAGTTAGGGGTGACATGATAGAGGTTTACAAGTGGATGAATGGACATAACCGGGGGGATATTAATAGGGTATTAAAAGTATCAACACAGGACAGAACACGAAACAATGGATATAAATTGGATAAGTTTAGATTTAAGAACATAAGAACATAAGAACAAAGGTAACTGCAGAAGGCCTATTGGCCCATACGAGGCAGCTCCTATTCTATAACCACCCAATCCCACTCATATACTTGTCCAACCCGTGCTTGAAACAATCGAGGGACCCCACCTCCACAATGTTACGCGGCAATTGGTTCAGTGAGAGGTTGTGTTAACCGGAGCTCCTGAGTGTTGTTATATTATCATAGCAATATGGAAGTTGTAGTGAAGGACCTGGTGACTCTAGTGGGAGCCCTGAGGACAGAGTTGGACTCTCTGCGGGAGGAGGTGCGTCAGCTTAAAAAACAACGAGAAGTAACGAAGGAGGAGACCAGCAGTAAAGGGACCTCGTCTTGGAGAGTTGCGAAAGACAGGGGCCTTAAGAAGACTTTGATAAAGCCGCCTTCAAACGCCATAGCAACTTCAAATTCATTTGACGTTTTGGAGGACGAGTGCTGTGGAGAGACTGTGGATCGCGCAAAAGGGAAAGCAACGAAGAGAAAGGAAGCGCAGGCCCCTCAGAAAGTAAAGGAAGTACCTAAGCAAACATTAGTTGTGGGAGATTCCCAGATAAGGTATTTGGATAGAACGTTTTGTGCTAGAGATAGGGGGAACAGGTTAAGGGTTTGCTATCCCGGAGCTGGCATTGGTGATATTATAAACAACATGAATGATATTATGGCTGGTAATGGGAACAATCCCATTATTTGCATTAGCGTGGGAGGAAATGATGTTGGTCGAGTCAGGAGTGAGGAACTGATTCAGAGGTATAAAACAGCCATAGAGTTAGTTAGGAGCAAGGGAGGAATCCCGATCATATGTGGCATTCTTCCAAGAAAGGGAGTGGGAAATGAATGGATATCGAGGGCACTTGGTGTCAATTGCCGGCTGGAAAGATATTGCAAATCAAATGCAATATCTTTCATAGACAACTGGGAACACTTCTATGGTAGAAATGAAATGTATGCTCGTGATGGGGTGCATCTATCGAGAGCTGGGGTTGTTGCTGTTGCGAACTCGCTAGAAGAAGTGGTTAGAGGTGTTTGTTTGGGTTTAAACTGTTAGTAGATAGAGGTATGGGAATTGATTTGGAGGAAGGAGGTAATAAAAGTATGTGTTTGTGGGAGAAAGGAATTGGCAAAACGATCAGGGAAAGAGAAGGTCCGCAAAATAACAATTCACTTAGGGTATATTACACTAACAGTAGAAGTCTAAGAAATAAAATTAACGAATTAAATGCTCTTGTCTGCACAGAAAAAATAGATATTATTGCACTTACCGAAACGTGGATGAATGTAGAAAATAGAGAACTATTAGCTGAATATCAAATATATGGATTTAAACTATTTCACACAGATAGATATATTAGACGAGGAGGTGGAGTAGCCATATATGTTAGGGACAATTTGAAATGTAGTCTCAAAGAGGGAATCAAAACAGAGCCACACACAGAAACTATTTGGATTGAATTAAACGAAAAAGCTAATAATATTATAATAGGAGTAATATATAGGCCACCAAATTTAGACAGAATGGAAGCAAAGCATCTATGGGATGAAATATCTAGAGCATCTAGATCTAACAGTATTTATGTCATGGGTGACTTTAATTTTAGCGGAATAAACTGGTTGAACAAAACAGGGAATAGTGAAGCAGAAGATTTTCTAGAATTAATTGACGATTGCTTTCTTACGCAACACATTAAGGAACCAACACGGGAAAATAATATTTTAGATTTAGTGTTAACTAACAGGGAAACGCAAATTAATGACATCGAAATAGGGAGTGAGCTAGGGAGCAGTGATCACAAAGAAATCAGATTTAGCATAGAATGGAATAGACCAGTAGGAGAAAATTCTGTTAAAGTGCCAGATTTTCGAAAAGCTGATTTTAATAGCCTAAGAAATTTTTTGGGTCAAATTGATTGGAAAGGCTTGGGTATGGGGTGTGGGCCGGTCTTGGAGCGAGACATGAACCCAGCGATAGGTGACTTAAATGGGGATTTCGATGTGGATTCAATATATAACTTATTTAAGAATATTCTAAACAAAGCACAGGAACGTAGTATACCATACAAATTGAATAGATCGTATACTAATGACCCAAAGTGGATAACAAAGAATTTGAAGAACCTTATAGGTAAAAAGAGAGCTTGGTACAAAAGGATTAAAAATGGGGAGGTCACTTTAGAACAGGAATTCGTACAACTGGTTAGAAATGTTAAAAAAGAGATAAGGAAAGCAAAAAGAAACTATGAAGTTCGCATAGCAGGGCAAGCAAAGACAAATCCTAAAGGGTTTTTTCAGTTATATCGTACTAAGACTAGGGAAAGGATAGGTCCATTAAAAACTGAGACAGGTCAAATAACAGATAGTGATGAAGAGATGAGTAGTATTTTTAATAAATATTTTGTATCTGTATTTACTAAAGAGGAACTTAACAATATGCCTTCAGCCGAACAAGTCTATGTGGGTGGGGACGAGGACAGGTTGACGAGTTTAGCAGTTACCAGGGAGGATGTTCTTAAACAAATAGTAAAACTCAAACCAAACAAATCCCCAGGGCCGGATGAAGTGTTTGCTAGGGTGCTTAAAGAATGCAAAGAGGAGCTTTGTGACCCACTGTCAACCATATTTAATAAATCAATAGAGTCAGGCAGAGTGCCAGAGTTTTGGAAAGTTGCTAATGTGATACCAGTTTTTAAGAAAGGAGATAGATCACTTGCGTCTAACTATCGACCAATTAGCCTAACGTCTATTGTGGGAAAGTTACTCGAATCTATAATAGCAAATAAAATTCGTCTTCATCTTGAAAAACATAAATTAATAATTGAGTCGCAACATGGTTTTATAAATGGCCGTTCATGTTTAACAAATTTGTTATCTTTTTATTCTAGCATTGTTGAGGCAGTTGATAGTGGTAAGGATTGCGATGTTGTATACCTTGACTTTAGCAAAGCTTTTGATACAGTGCCACATGAAAGACTGATTAAAAAGATAGAGTCTCATGGTATTGGGGGTGCTATATTAAGCTGGATTAGGGCATGGCTATACCAAAGGAAACAGAGAGTTAGTATAAATGGAATCAAGTCAGAGTGGGAAAATGTTGTAAGTGGAGTGCCTCAAGGCTCTGTCCTGGGACCTCTGTTGTTTATAATATATATAAATGATTTAGATTCAGGTTTGAGTAGCAACATTTGCAAATTTGCCGATGATACGAAAATCGGTAGGGAAATTAATTCGGAGGAGGACTCACTATCACTTCAAGTTGATCTAGATAGGGTTTTGAAATGGTCAAAGGATTGGCAGATGCAGTTTAATGCTGATAAATGTAAAGTTCTGAGGTTAGGTAATGATGATAGAGTTACAAGATACGAGCTAGATGGTGTTGTGATTGCGAAGTCGGATTGCGAAAGGGATCTGGGAGTTATGATTAGTAAGAATTTAAAACAAAAGGATCAATGCATAAATGTTCGTAATAAGGCAAATCGGACACTTGGATTTATTAATCGCAGCGTTAGTAACAAGACACCTGGTGTGGTTCTCAAGCTATATCTTGCTCTAGTTAGGCCCCATTTAGATTATGCAGTTCAGTTTTGGTCGCCATATTATAGAATGGATATAAATTCACTTGAACGTGTCCAGCGTAGGATGACTAAGTTAATTCCCCAAATTAGAAATCTTTCATATGAAGAAAGATTAACAAAGCTTAAGTTGCATTCACTGGAAAGGCGAAGAGTTAGGGGTGACATGATAGAGGTTTACAAGTGGATGAATGGACATAACCGGGGGGATATTAATAGGGTATTAAAAGTATCAACACAGGACAGAACACGAAACAATGGGTATAAATTGGATAAGTTTAGATTTAGGAAAGACTTGGGTAAATACTGGTTCAGTAACAGGGTTGTTGATTTGTGGAACCAATTGCCGCGTAACGTGGTGGAGGTGGGGTCCCTCGATTGTTTCAAGCACGGGTTGGACAAGTATATGAGTGGGATTGGGTGGTTATAGAATAGGAGCTGCCTCGTATGGGCCAATAGGCCTTCTGCAGTTACCTTTGTTCTTATGTCCACAAATCAACAACCCTGTTACTGAACCAGTATTTACCCAAGTCTTTCCTAAATCTAAACTTATCCAATTTATATCCATTGTTTCGTGTTCTGTCCTGTGTTGATACTTTTAATACCCTATTAATATCCCCCCGGTTATGTCCATTCATTCACTTGTAAACCTCTATCATGTCACCCCTAACTCTTCGCCTTTCCAGTGAATGCAACTTAAGCTTTGTTAATCTTTCTTCATATGAAAGATTTCTAATTTGGGGAATTAACTTAGTCATCCTACGCTGGACACGTTCAAGTGAATTTATATCCATTCTATAATATGGCGACCAAAACTGAACTGCATAATCTAAATGGGGCCTAACTAGAGCAAGATATAGCTTGAGAACCACACCAGGTGTCTTGTTACTAACGCTGCGATTAATAAATCCAAGTGTCCGATTTGCCTTATTACGAACATTTATGCATTGATCCTTTTGTTTTAAATTCTTACTAATCATAACTCCCAGATCCCTTTCGCAATCCGACTTCGCAATCACAACACCATCTAGCTCGTATCTTGTAACTCTATCATCATTACCTAACCTCAGAACTTTACATTTATCAGCATTAAACTGCATCTGCCAATCCTTTGACCATTTCAAAACCCTATCTAGATCAACTTGAAGTGATAGTGAGTCCTCCTCCGAATTAATTTCCCTACCGATTTTCGTATCATCGGCAAATTTGCAAATGTTGCTACTCAAACCTGAATCTAAATCATTTATATATATTATAAACAACAGAGGTCCCAGGACAGAGCCTTGAGGCACTCCACTTACAACATTTTCCCACTCTGACTTGATTCCATTTATACTAACTCTCTGTTTCCTTTGGTATAGCCATGCCCTAATCCAGCTTAATATAGCACCCCCAATACCATGAGACTCTATTTTTTTAATCAGTCTTTCATGTGGCACTGTATCAAAAGCTTTGCTAAAGTCAAGGTATACAACATCGCAATCCTTACCACTATCAACTGCCTCAACAATGCTAGAATAAAAAGATAACAAATTTGTTAAACATGAACGGCCATTTATAAAACCATGTTGCGACTCAATTATTAATTTATGTTTTTCAAGATGAAGACGAATTTTATTTGCTATTATAGATTCGAGTAACTTTCCCACAATAGACGTTAGGCTAATTGGTCGATAGTTAGACGCAAGTGATCTATCTCCTTTCTTAAAAACTGGTATCACATTAGCAACTTTCCAAAACTCTGGCACTCTGCCTGACTCTATTGATTTATTAAATATGGTTGACAGTGGGTCACAAAGCTCCTCTTTGCATTCTTTAAGCACCCTAGCAAACACTTCATCCGGCCCTGGGGATTTGTTTGGTTTGAGTTTTACTATTTGTTTAAGAACATCCTCCCTGGTAACTGCTAAACTCGTCAACCTGTCCTCGTCCCCACCCACATAGACTTGTTCGGCTGAAGGCATATTGTTAAGTTCCTCTTTAGTAAATACAGATACAAAATATTTATTAAAAATACTACTCATCTCTTCATCACTATCTGTTATTTGACCTGTCTCAGTTTTTAATGGACCTATCCTTTCCCTAGTCTTAGTACGATATAACTGAAAAAACCCTTTAGGATTTGTCTTTGCTTGCCCTGCTATGCGAACTTCATAGTTTCTTTTTGCTTTCCTTATCTCTTTTTTAACATTTCTAACCAGTTGTACGAATTCCTGTTCTAAAGTGACCTCCCCATTTTTAATCCTTTTGTACCAAGCTCTCTTTTTACCTATAAGGTTCTTCAAATTCTTTGTTATCCACTTTGGGTCATTAGTATACGATCTATTCAATTTGTATGGTATACTACGTTCCTGTGCTTTGTTTAGAATATTCTTAAATAAGTTATATATTGAATCCACATCGAAATCCCCATTTAAGTCACCTATCGCTGGGTTCATGTCTCGCTCTAAGACCGGCCCACACCCCATACCCAAGCCTTTCCAATCAATTTGACCCAAAAAATTTCTTAGGCTATTAAAATCAGCTTTTCGAAAATCTGGCACTTTAACAGAATTTTCTCCTACTGGTCTATTCCATTCTATGCTAAATCTGATTTCTTTGTGATCACTGCTCCCTAGCTCACTCCCTATTTCGATGTCATTAATTTGCGTTTCCCTGTTAGTTAACACTAAATCTAAAATATTATTTTCCCGTGTTGGTTCCTTAATGTGTTGCGTAAGAAAGCAATCGTCAATTAATTCTAGAAAATCTTCTGCTTCACTATTCCCTGTTTTGTTCAACCAGTTTATTCCGCTAAAATTAAAGTCACCCATGACATAAATACTGTTAGATCTAGATGCTCTAGATATTTCATCCCATAGATGCTTTGCTTCCATTCTGTCTAAATTTGGTGGCCTATATATTACTCCTATTATAATATTATTAGCTTTTTCGTTTAATTCAATCCAAATAGTTTCTGTGTGTGGCTCAGTTTTGATTCCCTCTTTGAGACTACATTTCAAATTGTCCCTAACATATATGGCTACTCCACCTCCTCGTCTAATATATCTATCTGTGTGAAATAGTTTAAATCCATATATTTGATATTCAGCTAATAGTTCTCTATTTTCTACATTCATCCACGTTTCGGTAAGTGCAATAATATCTATTTTTTCTGTGCAGACAAGAGCATTTAATTCGTTAATTTTATTTCTTAGACTTCTACTGTTAGTGTAATATACCCTAAGTGAATTGTTATTTTGCGGACCTTCTCTTTCCCTGATCGTTTTGCCAATTCCTTTCTCCCACAAACACATACTTTTATTACCTCCTTCCTCCAAATCAATTCCCATACCTCTATCTACTAACAGTTTAAACCCAAACAAACACCTCTAACCACTTCTTCTAGCGAGTTCGCAACAGCAACAACCCCAGCTCTCGATAGATGCACCCCATCACGAGCATACATTTCATTTCTTCCATAGAAGTGTTCCCAGTTGTCTATGAAAGATATTGCATTTGATTTGCAATATCTTTCCAGCCGGCAATTGACACCAAGTGCCCTCGATATCCATTCATTTCCCACTCCCTTTCTTGGAAGAATGCCACATATGATCGGGATTCCTCCCTTGCTCCTAACTAACTCTATGGCTGTTTTATACCTCTGAATCAGTTCCTCACTCCTGACTCGACCAACATCATTTCCTCCCACGCTAATGCAAATAATGGGATTGTTCCCATTACCAGCCATAATATCATTCATGTTGTTTATAATATCACCAATGCCAGCTCCGGGATAGCAAACCCTTAACCTGTTCCCCCTATCTCTAGCACAAAACGTTCTATCCAAATACCTTATCTGGGAATCTCCCACAACTAATGTTTGCTTAGGTACTTCCTTTACTTTCTGAGGGGCCTGCGCTTCCTTTCTCTTCGTTGCTTTCCCTTTTGCGCGATCCACAGTCTCTCCACAGCACTCGTCCTCCAAAACGTCAAATGAAATTTAGGAAAGACTTGGGTAAATACTGGTTCAGTAACAGGGTTGTTGATTTGTGGAACCAATTGCCGCGTAACATTGTGGAGGTGGGGTCCCTCGATTGTTTCAAGCACGGGTTGGACAAGTATATGAGTGGGATTGGGTGGTTATAGAATAGGAGCTGCCTCGTATGGGCCAATAGGCCTTCTGCAGTTACCTTTGTTCTTATGTTCTTATGAACCAGTATTTACCCAAGTCTTTCCTAAATCTAAACTTATCCAATTTATACCCATTGTTTCGTGTTCTGTCTTGTGTTGATACTTTTAATACCCTATTAATATCCCCTTTGTTATGTCCATTCACCAACTTGTAAACCTCTATCATGTCACCCCTAACTCTTCGCCTTTCCAGTGAATGCAACTTAAGCTTTATTAATCTTTCTTCATATGAAAGATTTCTAATTTGGGGAATTAACTTAGTCATCCTACGCTGGACACGTTCAAGTGAATTTATATCCATTCTATATCCATTTAGGTCAGGTGAAGTCACAGTGAGAGGTTGTGTTAACCGGAGCTCCTGAGTGTTGTTATATTATCATTGCAATATGGAAGTTGTAGTTAAGGACCAGGTGACTCTAGTGGGAGCCCTGAGGACAGAGTTGGACTTTCTGCGGGAGGAGGTGCGTCAGCTCAAAAAACAACGAGAAGTAACGAAGGAGGAGACCAGCAGTAAAGGGACCTCGTCTTGGAGAGTTGTGAAAGACAGGGGCCTTAAGAAGACTTTGATAAAGCCGCCTTCAAACGCCATAGCAACTTCTAATTCATTTGACGTTTTGGAGGACGAGTGCTGTGGAGAGACTGTGGATCGCGCAAGAGGGAAAGCAACGAAGAGAAAGGAAGCGCAGGCCCCTCAGAAAGTAAAGGAAGTACCTAAGCAAACATTAGTTGTGGGAGATTCCCAGATAAGGTATTTGGATAGAACGTTTTGTGCTAGAGATAGGGGGAACAGGTTAAGGGTTTGCTATCCCGGAGCTGGCATTGGTGATATTATAAACAACATGAATGATATTATGGCTGGTAATGGGAACAATCCCATTATTTGCATTAGCGTGGGAGGAAATGATGTTGGTCGAGTTAGGAGTGAGGAACTGATTCAGAGGTATAAAACAGCCATAGAGTTAGTTAGGAGCAAGGGAGGAATCCCGATCATATGTGGCATTCTTCCAAGAAAGGGAGTGGGAAATGAATGGATATCGAGGGCACTTGGTGTCAATTGCCGGCTGGAAAGATATTGCAAATCAAATGCAATATCTTTCATAGACAACTGGGAACACTTCTATGGAAGAAATGAAATGTATGCTCGTGATGGGGTGCATCTATCGAGAGCTGGGGTTGTTGCTGTTGCGAACTCGTTAGAAGAAGTGGTTAGAGGTGTTTGTTTGGGTTTAAACTGTTAGTAGATAGAGGTATGGGAATTGATTTGGAGGAAGGAGGTAATAAAAGTATGTGTTTGTGGGAGAAAGGAATTGGCAAAACGATCAGGGAAAGAGAAGGTCCGCAAAATAACAATTCACTTAGGGTATATTACACTAACAGTAGAAGTCTAAGAAATAAAATTAACGAATTAAATGCTCTTGTCTGCACAGAAAAAATAGATATTATTGCACTTACCGAAACGTGGATGAATGTAGAAAATAGAGAACTATTAGCTGAATATCAAATATATGGATTTAAACTATTTCACACAGATAGATATATTAGACGAGGAGGTGGAGTAGCCATATATGTTAGGGACAATTTGAAATGTAGTCTCAAAGAGGGAATCAAAACAGAGCCACACACAGAAACTATTTGGATTGAATTAAACGAAAAAGCTAATAATATTATAATAGGAGTAATATATAGGCCACCAAATTTAGACAGAATGGAAGCAAAGCATCTATGGGATGAAATATCTAGAGCATCTAGATCTAACAGTATTTATGTCATGGGTGACTTTAATTTTAGCGGAATAAACTGGTTGAACAAAACAGGGAATAGTGAAGCAGAAGATTTTCTAGAATTAATTGACGATTGCTTTCTTACGCAACACATTAAGGAACCAACACGGGAAAATAATATTTTAGATTTAGTATTAACTAACAGGGAAACGCAAATTAATGACATCGAAATAGGGAGTGAGCTAGGGAGCAGTGATCACAAAGAAATCAGATTTAGCATAGAATGGAATAGACCAGTAGGAGAAAATTCTGTTAAAGTGCCAGATTTTCGAAAAGCTGATTTTAATAGCCTAAGAAATTTTTTGGGTCAAATTGATTGGAAAGTCTTGGGTATGGGGTGTGGGCCGGTCTTGGAGCGAGACATGAACCCAGCGATAGGTGACTTAAATGGGGATTTCGATGTGGATTCAATATATAACTTATTTAAGAATATTCTAAACAAAGCACAGGAACGTAGTATACCATACAAATTGAATAGATCGAATACTAATGACCCAAAGTGGATAACAAAGAATTTGAAGAACCTTATAGGTAAAAAGAGAGCTTGGTACAAAAGGATTAAAAATGGGGAGGTCACTTTAGAACAGGAATTCGTACAACTGGTTAGAAATGTTAAAAAAGAGATAAGGAAAGCAAAAAAAAACTATGAAGTTCGCATAGCAGGGCAAGCAAAGACAAATCCTAAAGGGTTTTTTCAGTTATATCGTACTAAGACTAGGGAAAGGATAGGTCCATTAAAAACTGAGACAGGTCAAATAACAGATAGTGATGAAGAGATGAGTAGTATTTTTAATAAATATTTTGTATCTGTATTTACTAAAGAGGAACTTAACAATATGCCTTCAGCCGAACAAGTCTATGTGGGTGGGGACGAGGACAGGTTGACGAGTTTAGCAGTTACCAGGGAGGATGTTCTTAAACAAATAGTAAAACTCAAACCAAACAAATCCCCAGGGCCGGATGAAGTGTTTGCCAGGGTGCTTAAAGAATGCAAAGAGGAGCTTTGTGACCCACTGTCAACCATATTTAATAAATCAATAGAGTCAGGCAGAGTGCCAGAGTTTTGGAAAGTTGCTAATGTGATACCAGTTTTTAAGAAAGGAGATAGATCACTTGCGTCTAACTATCGACCAATTAGCCTAACGTCTATTGTGGGAAAGTTACTCGAATCTATAATAGCAAATAAAATTCGTCTTCATCTTGAAAAACATAAATTAATAATTGAGTCGCAACATGGTTTTATAAATGGCCGTTCATGTTTAACAAATTTGTTATCTTTTTATTCTAGCATTGTTGAGGCAGTTGATAGTGGTAAGGATTGCGATGTTGTATACCTTGACTTTAGCAAAGCTTTTGATACAGTGCCACATGAAAGACTGATTAAAAAAATAGTCTCTCATGGTATTGGGGGTGCTATATTAAGCTGGATTAGGGCATGGCTATACCAAAGGAAACAGAGAGTTAGTATAAATGGAATCAAGTCAGAGTGGGAAAATGTTGTAAGTGGAGTGCCTCAAGGCTCTGTCCTGGGACCTCTGTTGTTTATAATATATATAAATGATTTAGATTCAGGTTTGAGTAGCAACATTTGCAAATTTGCCGATGATACGAAAATCGGTAGGGAAATTAATTCGGATGAGGACTCACTATCACTTCAAGTTGATTTAGATAGGGTTTTGAAATGGTCAAAGGATTGGCAGATGCAGTTTAATGCTGATAAATGTAAAGTTCTGAGGTTAGGTAATGATGATAGAGTTACAAGATACGAGCTAGATGGTGTTGTGATTGCGAAGTCGGATTGCGAAAGGGATCTGGGAGTTATGATTAGTAAGAATTTAAAACAAAAGGATCAATGCATAAATGTTCGTAATAAGGCAAATCGGACACTTGGATTTATTAATCGCAGCGTTAGTAACAAGACACCTGGTGTGGTTCTCAAGCTATATCTTGCTCTAGTTAGGCCCCATTTAGATTATGCAGTTCAGTTTTGGTCGCCATATTATAGAATGGATATAAATTCACTTGAACGTGTCCAGCGTAGGATGACTAAGTTAATTCCCCAAATTAGAAATCTTTCATATGAAGAAAGATTAACAAAGCTTAAGTTGCATTCACTGGAAAGGCGAAGAGTTAGGGGTGACATGATAGAGGTTTACAAGTGGATGAATGGACATAACCGGGGGGGATATTAATAGGGTATTAAAAGTATCAACACAGGACAGAACACGAAACAATGGATATAAATTGGATAAGTTTAGATTTAGGAAAGACTTGGGTAAATACTGGTTCAGTAACAGGGTTGTTGATTTGTGGAACCAATTGCCGCGTAACATTGTGGAGGTGGGGTCCCTCGATTGTTTCAAGCACGGGTTGGACAAGTATATGAGTGGGATTGGGTTGTTATAGAATAGGAGCTGCCTCGTATGGGCCAATAGGCCTTCTGCAGTTACCTTTGTTCTTATGTTCTTATGTTCTTATGAATCAAAACAGAGCCACACACAGAAACTATTTGGATTGAATTAAACGAAAAAGCTAATAATATTATAATAGGAGTAATATATAGGCCACCAAATTTAGACAGAATGGAAGCAAAGCATCTATGGGATGAAATATCTAGAGCATCTAGATCTAACAGTATTTATGTCATGGGTGACTTTAATTTTAGCGGAATAAACTGGTTGAACAAAACAGGGAATAGTGAAGCAGAAGATTTTCTAGAATTAATTGACGATTGCTTTCTTACGCAACACATTAAGGAACCAACACGGGAAAATAATATTTTAGATTTAGTATTAACTAACAGGGAAACGCAAATTAATGACATCGAAATAGGGAGTGAGCTAGGGAGCAGTGATCACAAAGAAATCAGATTTAGCATAGAATGGAATAGACCAGTAGGAGAAAATTCTGTTAAAGTGCCAGATTTTCGAAAAGCTGATTTTAATAGCCTAAGAAATTTTTTGGGTCAAATTGATTGGAAAGTCTTGGGTATGGGGTGTGGGCCGGTCTTGGAGCGAGACATGAACCCAGCGATAGGTGACTTAAATGGGGATTTCGATGTGGATTCAATATATAACTTATTTAAGAATATTCTAAACAAAGCACAGGAACGTAGTATACCATACAAATTGAATAGATCGTATACTAATGACCCAAAGTGGATAACAAAGAATTTGAAGAACCTTATAGGTAAAAAGAGAGCTTGGTACAAAAGGATTAAAAATGGGGAGGTCACTTTAGAACAGGAATTCGTACAACTGGTTAGAAATGTTAAAAAAGAGATAAGGAAAGCAAAAAGAAACTATGAAGTTCGCATAGCAGGGCAAGCAAAGACAAATCCTAAAGGGTTTTTTCAGTTATATCGTACTAAGACTAGGGAAAGGATAGGTCCATTAAAAACTGAGACAGGTCAAATAACAGATAGTGATGAAGAGATGAGTAGTATTTTTAATAAATATTTTGTATCTGTATTTACTAAAGAGGAACTTAACAATATGCCTTCAGCCGAACAAGTCTATGTGGGTGGGGACGAGGACAGGTTGACGAGTTTAGCAGTTACCAGGGAGGATGTTCTTAAACAAATAGTAAAACTCAAACCAAACAAATCCCCAGGGCCGGATGAAGTGTTTGCTAGGGTGCTTAAAGAATGCAAAGAGGAGCTTTGTGACCCACTGTCAACCATATTTAATAAATCAATAGAGTCAGGCAGAGTGCCAGAGTTTTGGAAAGTTGCTAATGTGATACCAGTTTTTAAGAAAGGAGATAGATCACTTGCGTCTAACTATCGACCAATTAGCCTAACGTCTATTGTGGGAAAGTTACTCGAATCTATAATAGCAAATAAAATTCGTCTTCATCTTGAAAAACATAAATTAATAATTGAGTCGCAACATGGTTTTATAAATGGCCGTTCATGTTTAACAAATTTGTTATCTTTTTATTCTAGCATTGTTGAGGCAGTTGATAGTGGTAAGGATTGCGATGTTGTATACCTTGACTTTAGCAAAGCTTTTGATACAGTGCCACATGAAAGACTGATTAAAAAAATAGAGTCTCATGGTATTGGGGGTGCTATATTAAGCTGGATTAGGGCATGGCTATACCAAAGGAAACAGAGAGTTAGTATAAATGGAATCAAGTCAGAGTGGGAAAATGTTGTAAGTGGAGTGCCTCAAGGCTCTGTCCTGGGACCTCTGTTGTTTATAATATATATAAATGATTTAGATTCAGGTTTGAGTAGCAACATTTGCAAATTTGCCGATGATACGAAAATCGGTAGGGAAATTAATTCGGAGGAGGACTCACTATCACTTCAAGTTGATCTAGATAGGGTTTTGAAATGGTCAAAGGATTGGCAGATGCAGTTTAATGCTGATAAATGTAAAGTTCTGAGGTTAGGTAATGATGATAGAGTTACAAGATACGAGCTAGATGGTGTTGTGATTGCGAAGTCGGATTGCGAAAGGGATCTGGGAGTTATGATTAGTAAGAATTTAAAACAAAAGGATCAATGCATAAATGTTCGTAATAAGGCAAATCGGACACTTGGATTTATTAATCGCAGCGTTAGTAACAAGACACCTGGTGTGGTTCTCAAGCTATATCTTGCTCTAGTTAGGCCCCATTTAGATTATGCAGTTCAGTTTTGGTCGCCATATTATAGAATGGATATAAATTCACTTGAACGTGTCCAGCGTAGGATGACTAAGTTAATTCCCCAAATTAGAAATCTTTCATATGAAGAAAGATTAACAAAGCTTAAGTTGCATTCACTGGAAAGGCGAAGAGTTAGGGGTGACATGATAGAGGTTTACAAGTGGATGAATGGACATAACCGGGGGGATATTAATAGGGTATTAAAAGTATCAACACAGGACAGAACACGAAACAATGGATATAAATTGGATAAGTTTAGATTTAGGAAAGACTTGGGTAAATACTGGTTCAGTAACAGGGTTGTTGATTTGTGGAACCAATTGCCGCGTAACATTGTGGAGGTGGGGTCCCTCGATTGTTTCAAGCACGGGTTGGACAAGTATATGAGTGGGATTGGGTTGTTATAGAATAGGAGCTGCCTCGTATGGGCCAATAGGCCTTCTGCAGTTACCTTTGTTCTTATGTTCTTATGTTCTTATGAATCAAAACAGAGCCACACACAGAAACTATTTGGATTGAATTAAACGAAAAAGCTAATAATATTATAATAGGAGTAATATATAGGCCACCAAATTTAGACAGAATGGAAGCAAAGCATCTATGGGATGAAATATCTAGAGCATCTAGATCTAACAGTTTAACAAATTTGTTATCTTTTTATTCTAGCATTGTTGAGGCAGTTGATAGTGGTAAGGATTGCGATGTTGTATACCTTGACTTTAGCAAAGCTTTTGATACAGTGCCACATGAAAGACTGATTAAAAAAATAGAGTCTCATGGTATTGGGGGTGCTATATTAAGCTGGATTAGGGCATGGCTATACCAAAGGAAACAGAGAGTTAGTATAAATGGAATCAAGTCAGAGTGGGAAAATGTTGTAAGTGGAGTGCCTCAAGGCTCTGTCCTGGGACCTCTGTTGTTTATAATATATATAAATGATTTAGATTCAGGTTTGAGTAGCAACATTTGCAAATTTGCCGATGATACGAAAATCGGTAGGGAAATTAATTCGGAGGAGGACTCACTATCACTTCAAGTTGATCTAGATAGGGTTTTGAAATGGTCAAAGGATTGGCAGATGCAGTTTAATGCTGATAAATGTAAAGTTCTGAGGTTAGGTAATGATGATAGAGTTACAAGATACGAGCTAGATGGTGTTGTGATTGCGAAGTCGGATTGCGAAAGGGATCTGGGAGTTATGATTAGTAAGAATTTAAAACAAAAGGATCAATGCATAAATGTTCGTAATAAGGCAAATCGGACACTTGGATTTATTAATCGCAGCGTTAGTAACAAGACACCTGGTGTGGTTCTCAAGCTATATCTTGCTCTAGTTAGGCCCCATTTAGATTATGCAGTTCAGTTTTGGTCGCCATATTATAGAATGGATATAAATTCACTTGAACGTGTCCAGCGTAGGATGACTAAGTTAATTCCCCAAATTAGAAATCTTTCATATGAAGAAAGATTAACAAAGCTTAAGTTGCATTCACTGGAAAGGCGAAGAGTTAGGGGTGACATGATAGAGGTTTACAAGTGGATGAATGGACATAACCGGGGGGATATTAATAGGGTATTAAAAGTATCAACACAGGACAGAACACGAAACAATGGATATAAATTGGATAAGTTTAGATTTAGGAAAGACTTGGGTAAATACTGGTTCAGTAACAGGGTTGTTGATTTGTGGAACCAATTGCCGCGTAACATTGTGGAGGTGGGGTCCCTCGATTGTTTCAAGCACGGGTTGGACAAGTATATGAGTGGGATTGGGTGGTTATAGAATAGGAGCTGCCTCGTATGGGCCAATAGGCCTTCTGCAGTTACCTTTGTTCTTATGTTCTTATGTTCTTAACAGTATTTATGTCATGGGTGACTTTAATTTTAGCGGAATAAACTGGTTGAACAAAACAGGGAATAGTGAAGCAGAAGATTTTCTAGAATTAATTGACGATTGCTTTCTTACGCAACACATTAAGGAACCAACACGGGAAAATAATATTTTAGATTTAGTGTTAACTAACAGGGAAACGCAAATTAATGACATCGAAATAGGGAGTGAGCTAGGGAGCAGTGATCACAAAGAAATCAGATTTAGCATAGAATGGAATAGACCAGTAGGAGAAAATTCTGTTAAAGTGCCAGATTTTCGAAAAGCTGATTTTAATAGCCTAAGAAATTTTTTGGGTCAAATTGATTGGAAAGGCTTGGGTATGGGGTGTGGGCCGGTCTTGGAGCGAGACATGAACCCAGCGATAGGTGACTTAAATGGGGATTTCGATGTGGATTCAATATATAACTTATTTAAGAATATTCTAAACAAAGCACAGGAACGTAGTATACCATACAAATTGAATAGATCGTATACTAATGACCCAAAGTGGATAACAAAGAATTTGAAGAACCTTATAGGTAAAAAGAGAGCTTGGTACAAAAGGATTAAAAATGGGGAGGTCACTTTAGAACAGGAATTCGTACAACTGGTTAGAAATGTTAAAAAAGAGATAAGGAAAGCAAAAAGAAACTATGAAGTTCGCATAGCAGGGCAAGCAAAGACAAATCCTAAAGGGTTTTTTCAGTTATATCGTACTAAGACTAGGGAAAGGATAGGTCCATTAAAAACTGAGACAGGTCAAATAACAGATAGTGATGAAGAGATGAGTAGTATTTTTAATAAATATTTTGTATCTGTATTTACTAAAGAGGAACTTAACAATATGCCTTCAGCCGAACAAGTCTATGTGGGTGGGGACGAGGACAGGTTGACGAGTTTAGCAGTTACCAGGGAGGATGTTCTTAAACAAATAGTAAAACTCAAACCAAACAAATCCCCAGGGCCGGATGAAGTGTTTGCTAGGGTGCTTAAAGAATGCAAAGAGGAGCTTTGTGACCCACTGTCAACCATATTTAATAAATCAATAGAGTCAGGCAGAGTGCCAGAGTTTTGGAAAGTTGCTAATGTGATACCAGTTTTTAAGAAAGGAGATAGATCACTTGCGTCTAACTATCGACCAATTAGCCTAACGTCTATTGTGGGAAAGTTACTCGAATCTATAATAGCAAATAAAATTCGTCTTCATCTTGAAAAACATAAATTAATAATTGAGTCGCAACATGGTTTTATAAATGGCCGTTCATGTTTAACAAATTTGTTATCTTTTTATTCTAGCATTGTTGAGGCAGTTGATAGTGGTAAGGATTGCGATGTTGTATACCTTGACTTTAGCAAAGCTTTTGATACAGTGCCACATGAAAGACTGATTAAAAAAATAGAGTCTCATGGTATTGGGGGTGCTATATTAAGCTGGATTAGGGCATGGCTATACCAAAGGAAACAGAGAGTTAGTATAAATGGAATCAAGTCAGAGTGGGAAAATGTTGTAAGTGGAGTGCCTCAAGGCTCTGTCCTGGGACCTCTGTTGTTTATAATATATATAAATGATTTAGATTCAGGTTTGAGTAGCAACATTTGCAAATTTGCCGATGATACGAAAATCGGTAGGGAAATTAATTCGGAGGAGGACTCACTATCACTTCAAGTTGATCTAGATAGGGTTTTGAAATGGTCAAAGGATTGGCAGATGCAGTTTAATGCTGATAAATGTAAAGTTCTGAGGTTAGGTAATGATGATAGAGTTACAAGATACGAGCTAGATGGTGTTGTGATTGCGAAGTCGGATTGCGAAAGGGATCTGGGAGTTATGATTAGTAAGAATTTAAAACAAAAGGATCAATGCATAAATGTTCGTAATAAGGCAAATCGGACACTTGGATTTATTAATCGCAGCGTTAGTAACAAGACACCTGGTGTGGTTCTCAAGCTATATCTTGCTCTAGTTAGGCCCCATTTAGATTATGCAGTTCAGTTTTGGTCGCCATATTATAGAATGGATATAAATTCACTTGAACGTGTCCAGCGTAGGATGACTAAGTTAATTCCCCAAATTAGAAATCTTTCATATGAAGAAAGATTAACAAAGCTTAAGTTGCATTCACTGGAAAGGCGAAGAGTTAGGGGTGACATGATAGAGGTTTACAAGTGGATGAATGGACATAACCGGGGGGATATTAATAGGGTATTAAAAGTATCAACACAGGACAGAACACGAAACAATGGATATAAATTGGATAAGTTTAGATTTAGGAAAGACTTGGGTAAATACTGGTTCAGTAACAGGGTTGTTGATTTGTGGAACCAATTGCCGCGTAACATTGTGGAGGTGGGGTCCCTCGATTGTTTCAAGCACGGGTTGGACAAGTATATGAGTGGGATTGGGTTGTTATAGAATAGGAGCTGCCTCGTATGGGCCAATAGGCCTTCTGCAGTTACCTTTGTTCTTATGTTCTTATGTTCTTATGAATCAAAACAGAGCCACACACAGAAACTATTTGGATTGAATTAAACGAAAAAGCTAATAATATTATAATAGGAGTAATATATAGGCCACCAAATTTAGACAGAATGGAAGCAAAGCATCTATGGGATGAAATATCTAGAGCATCTAGATCTAACAGTATTTATGTCATGGGTGACTTTAATTTTAGCGGAATAAACTGGTTGAACAAAACAGGGAATAGTGAAGCAGAAGATTTTCTAGAATTAATTGACGATTGCTTTCTTACGCAACACATTAAGGAACCAACACGGGAAAATAATATTTTAGATTTAGTGTTAACTAACAGGGAAACGCAAATTAATGACATCGAAATAGGGAGTGAGCTAGGGAGCAGTGATCACAAAGAAATCAGATTTAGCATAGAATGGAATAGACCAGTAGGAGAAAATTCTGTTAAAGTGCCAGATTTTCGAAAAGCTGATTTTAATAGCCTAAGAAATTTTTTGGGTCAAATTGATTGGAAAGGCTTGGGTATGGGGTGTGGGCCGGTCTTGGAGCGAGACATGAACCCAGCGATAGGTGACTTAAATGGGGATTTCGATGTGGATTCAATATATAACTTATTTAAGAATATTCTAAACAAAGCACAGGAACGTAGTATACCATACAAATTGAATAGATCGTATACTAATGACCCAAAGTGGATAACAAAGAATTTGAAGAACCTTATAGGTAAAAAGAGAGCTTGGTACAAAAGGATTAAAAATGGGGAGGTCACTTTAGAACAGGAATTCGTACAACTGGTTAGAAATGTTAAAAAAGAGATAAGGAAAGCAAAAAGAAACTATGAAGTTCGCATAGCAGGGCAAGCAAAGACAAATCCTAAAGGGTTTTTTCAGTTATATCGTACTAAGACTAGGGAAAGGATAGGTCCATTAAAAACTGAGACAGGTCAAATAACAGATAGTGATGAAGAGATGAGTAGTATTTTTAATAAATATTTTGTATCTGTATTTACTAAAGAGGAACTTAACAATATGCCTTCAGCCGAACAAGTCTATGTGGGTGGGGACGAGGACAGGTTGACGAGTTTAGCAGTTACCAGGGAGGATGTTCTTAAACAAATAGTAAAACTCAAACCAAACAAATCCCCAGGGCCGGATGAAGTGTTTGCTAGGGTGCTTAAAGAATGCAAAGAGGAGCTTTGTGACCCACTGTCAACCATATTTAATAAATCAATAGAGTCAGGCAGAGTGCCAGAGTTTTGGAAAGTTGCTAATGTGATACCAGTTTTTAAGAAAGGAGATAGATCACTTGCGTCTAACTATCGACCAATTAGCCTAACGTCTATTGTGGGAAAGTTACTCGAATCTATAATAGCAAATAAAATTCGTCTTCATCTTGAAAAACATAAATTAATAATTGAGTCGCAACATGGTTTTATAAATGGCCGTTCATGTTTAACAAATTTGTTATCTTTTTATTCTAGCATTGTTGAGGCAGTTGATAGTGGTAAGGATTGCGATGTTGTATACCTTGACTTTAGCAAAGCTTTTGATACAGTGCCACATGAAAGACTGATTAAAAAAATAGAGTCTCATGGTATTGGGGGTGCTATATTAAGCTGGATTAGGGCATGGCTATACCAAAGGAAACAGAGAGTTAGTATAAATGGAATCAAGTCAGAGTGGGAAAATGTTGTAAGTGGAGTGCCTCAAGGCTCTGTCCTGGGACCTCTGTTGTTTATAATATATATAAATGATTTAGATTCAGGTTTGAGTAGCAACATTTGCAAATTTGCCGATGATACGAAAATCGGTAGGGAAATTAATTCGGAGGAGGACTCACTATCACTTCAAGTTGATCTAGATAGGGTTTTGAAATGGTCAAAGGATTGGCAGATGCAGTTTAATGCTGATAAATGTAAAGTTCTGAGGTTAGGTAATGATGATAGAGTTACAAGATACGAGCTAGATGGTGTTGTGATTGCGAAGTCGGATTGCGAAAGGGATCTGGGAGTTATGATTAGTAAGAATTTAAAACAAAAGGATCAATGCATAAATGTTCGTAATAAGGCAAATCGGACACTTGGATTTATTAATCGCAGCGTTAGTAACAAGACACCTGGTGTGGTTCTCAAGCTATATCTTGCTCTAGTTAGGCCCCATTTAGATTATGCAGTTCAGTTTTGGTCGCCATATTATAGAATGGATATAAATTCACTTGAACGTGTCCAGCGTAGGATGACTAAGTTAATTCCCCAAATTAGAAATCTTTCATATGAAGAAAGATTAACAAAGCTTAAGTTGCATTCACTGGAAAGGCGAAGAGTTAGGGGTGACATGATAGAGGTTTACAAGTGGATGAATGGACATAACCGGGGGGATATTAATAGGGTATTAAAAGTATCAACACAGGACAGAACACGAAACAATGGATATAAATTGGATAAGTTTAGATTTAGGAAAGACTTGGGTAAATACTGGTTCAGTAACAGGGTTGTTGATTTGTGGAACCAATTGCCGCGTAACATTGTGGAGGTGGGGTCCCTCGATTGTTTCAAGCACGGGTTGGACAAGTATATGAGTGGGATTGGGTGGTTATAGAATAGGAGCTGCCTCGTATGGGCCAATAGGCCTTCTGCAGTTACCTTTGTTCTTATGTTCTTATGTTCTTAACAGGGAAACGCAAATTAATGACATCGAAATAGGGAGTGAGCTAGGGAGCAGTGATCACAAAGAAATCAGATTTAGCATAGAATGGAATAGACCAGTAGGAGAAAATTCTGTTAAAGTGCCAGATTTTCGAAAAGCTGATTTTAATAGCCTAAGAAATTTTTTGGGTCAAATTGATTGGAAAGTCTTGGGTATGGGGTGTGGGCCGGTCTTGGAGCGAGACATGAACCCAGCGATAGGTGACTTAAATGGGGATTTCGATGTGGATTCAATATATAACTTATTTAAGAATATTCTAAACAAAGCACAGGAACGTAGTATACCATACAAATTGAATAGATCGAATACTAATGACCCAAAGTGGATAACAAAGAATTTGAAGAACCTTATAGGTAAAAAGAGAGCTTGGTACAAAAGGATTAAAAATGGGGAGGTCACTTTAGAACAGGAATTCGTACAACTGGTTAGAAATGTTAAAAAAGAGATAAGGAAAGCAAAAAGAAACTATGAAGTTCGCATAGCAGGGCAAGCAAAGACAAATCCTAAAGGGTTTTTTCAGTTATATCGTACTAAGACTAGGGAAAGGATAGGTCCATTAAAAACTGAGACAGGTCAAATAACAGATAGTGATGAAGAGATGAGTAGTATTTTTAATAAATATTTTGTATCTGTATTTACTAAAGAGGAACTTAACAATATGCCTTCAGCCGAACAAGTCTATGTGGGTGGGGACGAGGACAGGTTGACGAGTTTAGCAGTTACCAGGGAGGATGTTCTTAAACAAATAGTAAAACTCAAACCAAACAAATCCCCAGGGCCGGATGAAGTGTTTGCTAGGGTGCTTAAAGAATGCAAAGAGGAGCTTTGTGACCCACTGTCAACCATATTTAATAAATCAATAGAGTCAGGCAGAGTGCCAGAGTTTTGGAAAGTTGCTAATGTGATACCAGTTTTTAAGAAAGGAGATAGATCACTTGCGTCTAACTATCGACCAATTAGCCTAACGTCTATTGTGGGAAAGTTACTCGAATCCATAATAGCAAATAAAATTCGTCTTCATCTTGAAAATTTTCTAGAATTAATTGACGATTAGCAGAAGATTTTCTAGAATTAATTGACGATTGCTTTCTTACGCAACACATTAAGGAACCAACACGAGAAAATAATATTTTAGATTTAGTGTTAACTAACAGGGAAACGCAAATTAATGACATCGAAATAGGGAGTGAGCTAGGGAGCAGTGATCACAAAGAAATCAGATTTAGCATAGAATGGAATAGACCAGTAGGAGAAAATTCTGTTAAAGTGCCAGATTTTCGAAAAGCTGATTTTAATAGCCTAAGAAATTTTTTGGGTCAAATTGATTGGAAAGGCTTGGGTATGGGGTGTGGGCCGGTCTTGGAGCGAGACATGAACCCAGCGATAGGTGACTTAAATGGGGATTTCGATGTGGATTCAATATATAACTTATTTAAGAATATTCTAAACAAAGCACAGGAACGTAGTATACCATACAAATTGAATAGATCGTATACTAATGACCCAAAGTGGATAACAAAGAATTTGAAGAACCTTATAGGTAAAAAGAGAGCTTGGTACAAAAGGATTAAAAATGGGGAGGTCACTTTAGAACAGGAATTCGTACAACTGGTTAGATATGTTAAAAAAGAGATAAGGAAAGCAAAAAGAAACTATGAACATAAGAACATAAGAACAAAGGTAACTGCAGAAGGCCTATTGGCCCATACGAGGCAGCTCCTATTCTATAACCACCCAATCCCACTCATATACTTGTCCAACCCGTGCTTGAAACAATCGAGGGACCCCACCTCCACAATGTTACGCGGCAATTGGTTCCACAAATCAACAACCCTGTTACTGAACCAGTATTTACCCAAGTCTTTCCTAAATCTAAACTTATCCAATTTATACCCATTGTTTCGTGTTCTGTCCTGTGTTGATACTTTTAATACCCTATTAATATCCCCCCGGTTATGTCCATTCATCCACTTGTAAACCTCTATCATGTCACCCCTAACTCTTCGCCTTTCCAGTGAATGCAACTTAAGCTTTGTTAATCTTTCTTCATATGAAAGATTTCTAATTTGGGGAATTAACTTAGTCATCCTACGCTGGACACGTTCAAGTGAATTTATATCCATTCTATAATATGGCGACCAAAACTGAACTGCATAATCTAAATGGGGCCTAACTAGAGCAAGATATAGCTTGAGAACCACACCAGGTGTCTTGTTACTAACGCTGCGATTAATAAATCCAAGTGTCCGATTTGCCTTATTACGAACATTTATGCATTGATCCTTTTGTTTTAAATTCTTACTAATCATAACTCCCAGATCCCTTTCGCAATCCGACTTCGCAATCACAACACCATCTAGCTCGTATCTTGTAACTCTATCATCATTACCTAACCTCAGAACTTTACATTTATCAGCATTAAACTGCATCTGCCAATCCTTTGACCATTTCAAAACCCTATCTAGATCAACTTGAAGTGATAGTGAGTCCTCCTCCGAATTAATTTCCCTACCGATTTTCGTATCATCGGCAAATTTGCAAATGTTGCTACTCAAACCTGAATCTAAATCATTTATATATATTATAAACAACAGAGGTCCCAGGACAGAGCCTTGAGGCACTCCACTTACAACATTTTCCCACTCTGACTTGATTCCATTTATACTAACTCTCTGTTTCCTTTGGTATAGCCATGCCCTAATCCAGCTTAATATAGCACCCCCAATACCATGAGACTCTATTTTTTTAATCAGTCTTTCATGTGGCACTGTATCAAAAGCTTTGCTAAAGTCAAGGTATACAACATCGCAATCCTTACCACTATCAACTGCCTCAACAATGCTAGAATAAAAAGATAACAAATTTGTTAAACATGAACGGCCATTTATAAAACCATGTTGCGACTCAATTATTAATTTATGTTTTTCAAGATGAAGACGAATTTTATTTGCTATTATAGATTCGAGTAACTTTCCCACAATAGACGTTAGGCTAATTGGTCGATAGTTAGACGCAAGTGATCTATCTCCTTTCTTAAAAACTGGTATCACATTAGCAACTTTCCAAAACTCCGGCACTCTGCCTGACTGACTCTGCCTTTAAAAGAGACTAACGTCGTCTATGCCTTCAAATGCCCTCTTGAGGACTGTAAGCTCCAAAAAACCCAGTATATAGGCAAGACAACAACATCTCTTTCTTAGCGTTTAACGATGCATAAGCAACAGGGCACCATTAAGGAACATATAATCTCTTCCCACAACCAAACCATCGCCAGAGAAATCCTAGTAAACAACACAGAAATCATCGATAGATATAGCGATAGCAGGCGGCTTGACGTTTGCGAGGCACTACACATCAAGAAGTCAACACCAGCAATCAACAGCCAATTAATGCACAACTATATTCTACTCACCTCAAGACTCCGCTCCAATATAGAAGCATCAAGAAATATGGACCAATAGGCTTTCTACAATCACTTCTATTCAATACCCATTGTTTCGTGTTCTGTCTTGTGTTGATGAAATTAATACCCTATTAATGCCACCTCTTGTTCTGTCTTGTGTTGATGAAATTAATACCCTATTAATGCCACCTCACCCTATCCACCTCTCTCAAATGTAGATATAAAATCGGAGATGCGTAAGTTCTATTCAGCAACCAAAGGCATAGACCTAGTGTTACCCAATCTCCTAATTTTTATGTAATATCAAACAACCTTATAATTGTGTTCATTGCTGTCTTCTTTTATGTGCTAGCCATATGCTGTATTGTGACTACCAATTTTTGTCAACTACCATCCAAGCTGTCATTGCAATCAATCTTATATTGTTTCTGCTGTATTGTGCCTACCAATTTGTTGTCAACTACCATTTTAAGCTGTCATTGCAATCAATCATAGCTACCTATGTGCTTTAATATACTGTACCTATAATTTTCTCTCATCTTCTTTTTTTTCATTCCATGTAATCTGTTATCATTTTTTTGTCTATAAATTTTGCAAGTATTTACTTCCTTAAAATTTTCTTAGATTAAGGACCTGCCCGAAACGCTGCGCGTGCTAGTGGCTTTACAAGACTGTAATTACCATATTTGTATCCTCACATTCCTTATGTACATTCTTGTATATGCATAAATAAATAAAATAAATAAATAAATGATACTACAGGAGAGCTTGCTTCGTGCCGGATTAGAACCTAAAATCTCAGGCTATCGAGGCTTCTTCCTTCCATGGATCAATGGGCAATCCAGGGGATGTGCAATCTATGTAAAATGTGACCTGATCTCCAAATCCATAACCAGCCCACTCAATTGTGGAGCAGGGACAGAGGTAATGGGAGTCACCATTGAGCTAAGACACGACAAACTTGAAGTGTTCAATGTGTACAGGTCTCCACAAGCCGAAATGGATCTCTCTGTTATTTGGACAAGCGGCAACAACAAACACAATCATTTGTGGAGATTTTAATGCCCATCATCGATTGGCACTGGGCTCGAACAAAACAAATGAAGCCGGCATACACATTACACATCTACTGGACCAGCTTCCAGAAATACAAATCCTAAACAAGAATGAACCTACCCACATCCAAGGAGGCAGATTAGACCTAACCTTCGTTTCAGCCTCCCTAAGAGATGCAGCAACATGGTCAGTTGAGCCCACACTCACAAGCGACCACTATGGGGTCCAAATTGATCTTCAGTTAGACCTACCCACCCCACCTCCGCCTCCATCTGAAGCCTGGAACTTTGCTTTAGCAAACTGGGACCGATTTCAAAACCTCATTTCAGAGTGGCAAAGAAACTATGATCTTCCCGAAGACATTAATCAGGCAGAACAAGAATTTGTCATAGCGATTCAAAGTGCAGCCAACCACTCAATCCCACTGAAAAAACAGTCCATCGGACACCATAAAGATCATTGGTACTATTGCGAACGTGTCAAAGAACTCAACCATAGACTCAATAGAGCAAGAAAGCTATACAAAAAGCACCAAGTGACCGCAACAGGATCTTACTTTGTGAGGTCAAGGAACATGTACATCGAGAGACCAGACAAATAAAAGAACAAAAGTGGCTACAATGGTGTTCACACCTGAATGAACACACCTCTCTCGGGGAGATGTGGCAGCAAATTCACCGGGCCAAAGGGAATAAAACACCTAAAGCTCCACACCCCAAAGATCCTCAACAGGAAGCCGAAGTACTGGCAACCAGGTTTGCAGAGAGAGCAGCCAGCAATCAACTTCCACCAGATGTATTAGCAGTACAGACCGGACTAGAGGAAGAAAGGTGGCACAGAATCCTTACAGCATGTGAAGAAGTCTCTGACACTAATGCCCCCTTCACACTGGATGAGCTCAATCGGGCTAAGAAAAACTCCAAGGATACATCCCCTGGAGCCGACAAAATAACCTATAAAATGATTAGAAACCTCGGCCCAGAGGGAGACGCTGCATACCTAAGGTTAATTAATTTAGCCTGGACTTCTCAAACTAGACCTTCTGCTTGGAATAGAGCAGACATAGTGCCGATCCCAAAACCCAAAGATCCAGCTAATCCCAGGCCCATCTCTCTCCAAAGCTGTGCAGCCAAGACGGCTGACAGAATGGCACTCAACAGACTGGAGTGGAAAATGCCTGAACTGCACCATGGTATGTATGCCTATAGAAGAGGGGTTGGCACAGTGGAATGTATTACAACTCTGTTAACCCACTTGAATGACAGACCAGGAATGCTGATATTCCTGGACCTCGAAAAAGCCTTTGAACTGGCTAGCGCCCCAGCTATTCTCTGCTGCCTCATTGACAAAGAGGTCAGAGGCAACCTGCTCTCCTGGACCAAAAACTGTCTCATAAACAGAGAAGCAGGAGTAAAACTTCATGGCACAGTCTCTGAGTACAAAAGACATGAAAATGGTACACCGCAAGGAGGTATTCTTAGCCCTCTTCTCTTCAACTGTTTAATGGAAAGAATAATGAGGTTGAAACTCCCACATCACTGCAGGCTGCTAAACTACGCGGACGACTTTGTCATCATCATAAAAGGAAGGGATGCGGCGCGCCTTGCACCCAATTGCTTAGACTGCATCAGTAAAGAGGCAAAACAGATTGGGATCAAACTCAACCCCTCAAAGTCAGAGGCCATGCCCATAAAAATAGCGAAGCCCAACATCCAACTCACAGTACAGGGTCAACCAATAGAATGGGTCGACACCTATCAGTATCTAAGAATCATCCTGGACACACACATGAATTTTAATGCTGAGGTCACATACTTGAGAGAGCGAACTGCGGCCCGGACGGCAATCCTCAGGTCGCTAACCTCCCTTTCTGGAGGAGCCAATCTGCAAGTCCTTCGCACATACTATGTACAGGCAGTCAGATCAGTGATCGATTATGCCGCACCTGCACTCACAAATCTATCACACCAACAGTGGAAAAAGCTTGAAGTTGCCCAAAACAATGCTATGAGAGCTGCACTGGGAGCCCCCATGTGGACCAGGCTTGAAACTCTTAGACTGGAGACGGGTTTGCCCTCTCTACAAGAAAGAATATCACAAAGGACAGCTACAATTATCAGTAAGATAATTATTTCTTCTGATCCAATCCCAGTACGGCAGGCTTTGGTGGTTGGACTAGGCCAAAACAATGGAACCTCTTGGGTTGCAAGAGCAGGAAAAGTCCTAAACAGACTACATTTAAAAAACATGATTCTTGATAGAGAGGGTGATCATCCACACCCAAATTACACTCCTTCCGCGCCGAGGGAAGAGCCTACTTTCAAAATAGTAATAGAAAGTCTCCCAATGAAAAAGGCTGCCTATGATCCGACAATCCTAAGGCGCATAATAGAAGAGCAAATGTATAGCATAGCAGTAGCAGGAGCCACCCACATCTTCACTGACGGATCGGTGGACACAGAAAATGAGAGTGCTGGCGCTGCTCTTTGCACGACCAGCGTTCAGGCACATTGGAGACTGGGAGGACTAGTATCATCAACCCAAACTGAGCTGTTCGCCATACAACAGGCATTCGCATATGTGATTGCACAAAACACTCAAAATGCAATCATACACACAGACTCAAAAGCTGCACTTCAAATACTAGGACAAAAACAGTGGAAAGATAATGTAGAAATAATTACCACCATTTTGTATCAAGGAGCAGTCGCTAAAGGCAAAGGCCTCAACATAAATTTAAACTGGATCCCATCCCATATTGGAATCCCATTAAATGAAAAAGCTGACGAAATTGCTAAATTGGCAACTCGTCATCCAGTGATACATAAAACAATTCAACCCAGCCTAGAGAACATAAAACACATCATCACCAAAAAACTCTCACATCTCAACAAAGCCTACCTGCACCAGAGAATAGCTGAAGGTTCGCCATCTGCAACATGGTATCTTCAGGCAACCAAATTAGAAAGGTTAAATATCCCAAAAGGAATCCACAGGGAAATAGCAGTTAAGCTATATAGATTACGTCTAGGTTACAGATGCAACTGGGAGATTGGTGAACCCCGACAGAGAGAGTGCATCTTCTGCCAAACTGTCACAGAAAAGCCATTACTTCACTATCTTCTGGAATGTGAAGCAACCAAGGACCTTAGAAGAGCTTTAAGAGTTCCTGAATCATGCAGTGGCCACCCTGAAGCCATCAACACAGCCACTCTCCTGGTCAACAAAGGTGTCCAGCAGCTGGACACCCTCATAAAGACTGTGAAGCAGTATCCTCCCCCATGATAACAGCTTGATGGTTAAATACAACCTCAGAACACTGGGAAAAAAAAATGGTACCACTTATGGGCTATTCATGCCCGTGCCACCTCTTGGGTGGCTTAATCTTTATCAATCAATCAATCAGTTCTATTCAGTTGTGTATTTGTAAACTAAAGTCTTTGAAAATGTAGTAAGTTTTACGAAACGCGCTCGTGTCGCGTCAGACTAGAAATAAAAATGAATTTTGGAGAATTGATTTTTGATTTACCTCCAACAGTGAAAAGAAATGTACGAAAGATTGAGAAAATTCGTGTTAGAATTATTAATCTTACTTTTTCGGTCATATTTAATAATATATGTCTACAGGAAAGACTGCTACCAAAATATACTAATATATATATATATATATATATATATATATATATATATATATATATATATATATATATATATATATATATATATATATATATATATATATATATATATATATATATATATATATATATGTATATATATATATATATATATATATATATATATATATATATACATATATATATATATATATATATATATATATATATATATATATATATATATATATATATATTTATATATATATATTTATATATATATATATATATATATATATTTAACTGAAAACTCACACCCCAGAAGTGACTCGAACCCATACTCCCAGGAGCAACGCAACTGGTATGTACAAGACGCCTTAATCCACTTGACCATCACGACCGGACATAATGAGGTGATAGCCGAAGCTATTTGAACCACCCCACCGCCGGCACTCGGATAGTAATCTTGGGCATAGCATTTTACCAAATCACCTCAATCTTTGGGGCACATGTGAGGAACACAAATGCGAACAAGCCTGAATGGTCCCCAGGACAATATGCAACTGAAAACTCACTCCCCAGAAGTGACTCGAACCCATACTCCCAGGAGCAACGCAACTGGTATGTACAAGACGCCTTAATCCACTTGACCATCACGACCGGACATAATGAGGTGATAGCCGAAGCTATTTGAACCACCCCACCGCCGGCACTCGGATAGTAATCTTGGGCATAGCATTTTACCAAATCACCTCATTCTTTGGGGCACACGTGACGAACACAAATGCGAACAAGCCTGAATGGTCCCCAGGACAATATGCAACTGAAAACTCACACCCCAGAAGTGACTCGAACCCATACTCCCAGGAGCAACGCAACTGGTATGTACAAGACGCCTTAATCCACTTGACCATCACGACCGGACATAATGAGGTGATAGCCGAAGCTATTTGAACCACCCCACCGCCGGCACTCGGATAGTAATCTTGGGCATAGCATTTTACCAAATCACCTCATTCTTTGGGGCACATGTGAGGAACACAAATGCGAACAAGCCTGAATGGTCCCCAGGACAATATGCAACTGAAAACACACACCCCAGAAGTGACTCGAACCCATACTCCCAGGAGCAACGCAACTGGTATGTACAAGACGCCTTAATCCACTTGACCATCACGACCGGACATAATGAGGTGATAGCCGAAGCTATTTGAACCACCCCACCGCCGGCACTCGGATAGTAATCTTGGGCATAGCATTTTACCAAATCACCTCATTCTTTGGGGCACACGTGAGGAACACAAATGCGAACAAGCCTGAATGGTCCCCAGGACAATATGCAACTGAAAACTCACACCCCAGAAGTGACTCGAACCCATACTCCCAGAAGCAACGCAACTATATATATATATATATATATATATATATATATATATATATATATATATATATATATATATATATATATATATATATATATATATATATATATATATATATATATATATATATATATATATATATAGTTGCATTTTGCAATGCAAAATACAGTGGCTTGACGAAAAATGCAGACTGACCCCTCACTCATCTGGTGCCTTCGGGAGGTGGAGATGTTTGAGATATATATCTCGAACTATCTACTTCTTTTGTAAGGTCTGATGGCGTAGTGGGTTAAAGCATACTAGTTATGCCAGCTACTGGAAGGTAGTTGTGCTTTCTGGGTTCGAGTCCCACTGGTGGGTGTTGTCCAAAGATTATTAATCTTCACTTGTGGTTTATGCAAGTATAGGCTTATAAGCTGGACACGAGTTCTCTCACATTGACAGTGGCTTGACGAAAAATGCAGACTGACCCCTCACTCATCTGGTGCCTTCGGGAGGTGGAGATGTTTGAGATATATATCTCGAACTATCTACTTCTATTGTAAGGTCTGATGGCGTAGTGGGTTAAAGCATACTAGTTATGCCAGCTACTGGAAGGTAGTTGTGCTTTCTGGGTTCGAGTCCCACTGGTGGGTGTTGTCCAAAGATTATTAATCTTCACTTGTGGTTTATGCAAGTATAGGCTTATAAGCTGGACACGAGTTCTCTCACATTGACAGTGGCTTGACGAAAAAGGCAGACTGACCCCTCACTCATCTGGTGCCTTCGGGAGGTGGAGATGTTTGAGATATATATCTCGAACTATCTACTTCTTTTGTAAGGTCTGATGGCGTAGTGGGTTAAAGCATACTAGTTATGCCAGCTACTGGAAGGTAGTTGTGCTTTCTGGGTTCGAGTCCCACTGGTGGGTGTTGTCCAAAGATTATTAATCTTCACTTGTGGTTTATGCAAGTATAGGCTTATAAGCTGGACACGAGTTCTCTCACATTGACAGTGGCTTGACGAAAAATGCAGACTGACCCCTCACTCATCTGGTGCCTTCGGGAGGTGGAGATGTTTGAGATATATATCTCGAACTATCTACTTCTTTTGTAAGGTCTGATGGCGTAGTGGGTTAAAGCATACTAGTTATGCCAGCTACTGGAAGGTAGTTGTGCTTTCTGGGTTCGAGTCCCACTGGTGGGTGTTGTCCAAAGATTATTAATCTTCACTTGTGGTTTATGCAAGTATAGGCTTATAAGCTGGACACGAGTTCTCTCACATTGACAGTGGCTTGACGAAAAATGCAGACTGACCCCTCACTCATCTGGTGCCTTCGGGAGGTGGAGATGTTTGAGATATATATCTCGAACTATCTACTTCTTTTGTAAGGTCTGATGGCGTAGTGTGTTAAAGCATACTAGTTATGCCAGCTACTGGAAGGTAGTTGTGCTTTCTGGGTTCGAGTCCCACTGGTGGGTGTTGTCCAAAGATTATTAATCTTCACTTGTGGTTTATGCAAGTATAGGCTTATAAGCTGGACACGAGTTCTCTCACATTGACAGTGGCTTGACGAAAAATGCAGACTGACCCCTCACTCATCTGGTGCCTTCGGGAGGTGGAGATGTTTGAGATATATATCTCGAACTATCTACTTCTTTTGTAAGGTCTGATGGCGTAGTGGGTTAAAGCATACTAGTTATGCCAGCTACTGGAAGGTAGTTGTGCTTTCTGGGTTCGAGTCCCACTGGTGGGTGTTGTCCAAAGATTATTAATCTTCACTTGTGGTTTATGCAAGTATAGGCTTATAAGCTGGACACGAGTTCTCTCACATTGACAGTGGCTTGACGAAAAATGCAGACTGACCCCTCACTCATCTGGTGCCTTCGGGAGGTGGAGATGTTTGAGATATATATCTCGAACTATCTACTTCTTTTGTAAGGTCTGATGGCGTAGTGGGTTAAAGCATACTAGTTATGCCAGCTACTGGAAGGTAGTTGTGCTTTCTGGGTTCCAGTCCCACTGGTGGGTGTTGTCCAAAGATTATTAATCTTCACTTGTGGTTTATGCAAGTATAGGCTTATAAGCTGGACACGAGTTCTCTCACATTGACAGTGGCTTGACGAAAAATGCAGACTGACCCCTCACTCATCTGGTGCCTTCGGGAGGTGGAGATGTTTGAGATATATATCTCGAACTATCTACTTCTTTTGTAAGGTCTGATGGCGTAGTGGGTTAAAGCATACTAGTTATGCCAGCTACTGGAAGGTAGTTGTGCTTTCTGGGTTCGAGTCCCACTGGTGGGTGTTGTCCAAAGATTATTAATCTTCACTTGTGGTTTATGCAAGTATAGGCTTATAAGCTGGACACGAGTTCTCTCACATTGACAGTGGCTTGACGAAAAATGCAGACTGACCCCTCACTCATCTGGTGCCTTCGGGAGGTGGAGATGTTTGAGATATATATCTCGAACTATCTACTTCTTTTGTAAGGTCTGATGGCGTAGTGGGTTAAAGCATACTAGTTATGCCAGCTACTGGAAGGTAGTTGTGCTTTCTGGGTTCGAGTCCCACTGGTGGGTGTTGTCCAAAGATTATTAATCTTCACTTGTGGTTTATGCAAGTATAGGCTTATAAGCTGGACACGAGTTCTCTCACATTGACAGTGGCTTGACGAAAAATGCAGACTGACCCCTCATTCATCTGGTGCCTTCGGGAGGTGGAGATGTTTGAGATATATATCTCGAACTATCTACTTCTTTTGTAAGGTCTGATGGCGTAGTGGGTTAAAGCATACTAGTTATGCCAGCTACTGGAAGGTAGTTGTGCTTTCTGGGTTCGAGTCCCACTGGTGGGTGTTGTCCAAAGATTATTAATCTTCACTTGTGGTTTATGCAAGTATAGGCTTATAAGCTGGACACGAGTTCTCTCACATTGACAGTGGCTTGACGAAAAATGCAGACTGACCCCTCACTCATCTGGTGCCTTCGGGAGGTGGAGATGTTTGAGATATATATCTCGAACTATCTACTTCTTTTGTAAGGTCTGATGGCGTAGTGGGTTAAAGCATACTAGTTATGCCAGCTACTGGAAGGTAGTTGTGCTTTCTGGGTTCGAGTCCCACTGGTGGGTGTTGTCCAAAGATTATTAATCTTCACTTGTGGTTTATGCAAGTATAGGCTTATAAGCTGGACACGAGTTCTCTCACATTGACAGTGGCTTGACGAAAAATGCAGACTGACCCCTCACTCATCTGGTGCCTTCGGGAGGTGGAGATGTTTGAGATATATATCTCGAACTATCTACTTCTTTTGTAAGGTCTGATGGCGTAGTGGGTTAAAGCATACTAGTTATGCCAGCTACTGGAAGGTAGTTGTGCTTTCTGGGTTCGAGTCCCACTGGTGGGTGTTGTCCAAAGATTATTAATCTTCACTTGTGGTTTATGCAAGTATAGGCTTATAAGCTGGACACGAGTTCTCTCACATTGACAGTGGCTTGACGAAAAATGCAGACTGACCCCTCACTCATCTGGTGCCTTCGGGAGGTGGAGATGTTTGAGATATATATCTCGAACTATCTACTTCTTTTGTAAGGTCTGATGGCGTAGTGGGTTAAAGCATACTAGTTATGCCAGCTACTGGAAGGTAGTTGTGCTTTCTGGGTTCGAGTCCCACTGGTGGGTGTTGTCCAAAGATTATTAATCTTCACTTGTGGTTTATGCAAGTATAGGCTTATAAGCTGGACACGAGTTCTCTCACATTGACAGTGGCTTGACGAAAAATGCAGACTGACCCCTCACTCATCTGGTGCCTTCGGGAGGTGGAGATGTTTGAGATATATATCTCGAACTATCTACTTCTTTTGTAAGGTCTGATGGCGTAGTGGGTTAAAGCATACTAGTTATGCCAGCTACTGGAAGGTAGTTGTGCTTTCTGGGTTTGAGTCCCACTGGTGGGTGTTGTCCAAAGATTATTAATCTTCACTTGTGGTTTATGCAAGTATAGGCTTATAAGCTGGACACGAGTTCTCTCACATTGACAGTGGCTTGACGAAAAATGCAGACTGACCCCTCACTCATCTGGTGCCTTCGGGAGGTGGAGATGTTTGAGATATATATCTCGAACTATCTACTTCTTTTGTAAGGTCTGATGGCGTAGTGGGTTAAAGCATACTAGTTATGCCAGCTACTGGAAGGTAGTTGTGCTTTCTGGGTTCGAGTCCCACTGGTGGGTGTTGTCCAAAGATTATTAATCTTCACTTGTGGTTTATGCAAGTATAGGCTTATAAGCTGGACACGAGTTCTCTCACATTGACAGTGGCTTGACGAAAAATGAAGACTGACCCCTCACTCATCTGGTGCCTTCGGGAGGTGGAGATGTTTGAGATATATATCTCGAACTATCTACTTCTTTTGTAAGGTCTGATGGCGTAGTGGGTTAAAGCATACTAGTTATGCCAGCTACTGGAAGGTAGTTGTGCTTTCTGGGTTCGAGTCCCACTGGTGGGTGTTGTCCAAAGATTATTAATCTTCACTTGTGGTTTATGCAAGTATAGGCTTATAAGCTGGACACGAGTTCTCTCACATTCACAGTGGCTTGACGAAAAATGCAGACTGACCCCTCACTCATCTGGTGCCTTCGGGAGGTGGAGATGTTTGAGATATATATCTCGAACTATCTACTTCTTTTGTAAGGTCTGATGGCGTAGTGGGTTAAAGCATACTAGTTATGCCAGCTACTGGAAGGTAGTTGTGCTTTCTGGGTTCGAGTCCCACTGGTGGGTGTTGTCCAAACATTATTAATCTTCACTTGTGGTTTATGCAAGTATAGGCTTATAAGCTGGACACGAGTTCTCTCACATTGACAGTGGCTTGACGAAAAATGCAGACTGACCCCTCACTCATCTGGTGCCTTCGGGAGGTGGAGATGTTTGAGATATATATCTCGAACTATCTACTTCTTTTGTAAGGTCTGATGGCATAGTGGGTTAAAGCATACTAGTTATGCCAGCTACTGGAAGGTAGTTGTGCTTTCTGGGTTCGAGTCCCACTGGTGGGTGTTGTCCAAAGATTATTAATCTTCACTTGTGGTTTATGCAAGTATAGGCATATAAGCTGGACACGAGTTCTCTCACATTGACAGTGGCTTGACGAAAAATGCAGACTGACCCCTCACTCATCTGGTGCCTTTGGGAGGTGGAGATGTTTGAGATATATATCTCGAACTATCTACTTCTTTTGTAAGGTCTGATGGCGTAGTGGGTTAAAGCATACTAGTTATGCCAGCTACTGGAAGGTAGTTGTGCTTTCTGGGTTCGAGTCCCACTGGTGGGTGTTGTCCAAAGATTATTAATCTTCACTTGTGGTTTATGCAAGTATAGGCTTATAAGCTGGACACGAGTTCTCTCACATTGACAGTGGCTTGACGAAAAATGCAGACTGACCCCTCACTCATCTGGTGCCTTCGGGAGGTGGAGATGTTTGAGATATATATCTCGAACTATCTACTTCTTTTGTAAGGTCTGATGGCGTAGTGGGTTAAAGCATACTAGTTATGCCAGCTACTGGAAGGTAGTTGTGCTTTCTGGGTTCGAGTCCCACTGGTGGGTGTTGTCCAAAGATTATTAATCTTCACTTGTGGTTTATGCAAGTATAGGCTTATAAGCTGGACACGAGTTCTCTCACATTGACAGTGGCTTGACGAAAAATGCAGACTGACCCCTCACTCATCTGGTGCCTTCGGGAGGTGGAGATGTTTGAGATATATATCTCGAACTATCTACTTCTTTTGTAAGGTCTGATGGCGTAGTGGGTTAAAGCATACTAGTTATGCCAGCTACTGGAAGGTAGTTGTGCTTTCTGGGTTCGAGTCCCACTGGTGGGTGTTGTCCAAAGATTATTAATCTTCACTTGTGGTTTATGCAAGTATAGGCTTATAAGCTGGACACGAGTTCTCTCACATTGACAGTGGCTTGACGAAAAATGCAGACTGACCCCTCACTCATCTGGTGCCTTCGGGAGGTGGAGATGTTTGAGATATATATCTCGAACTATCTACTTCTTTTGTAAGGTCTGATGGCGTAGTGGGTTAAAGCATACTAGTTATGCCAGCTACTGGAAGGTAGTTGTGCTTTCTGGGTTCGAGTCCCACTGGTGGGTGTTGTCCAAAGATTATTAATCTTCACTTGTGGTTTATGCAAGTATAGGCTTATAAGCTGGACACGAGTTCTCTCACATTGACAGTGGCTTGACGAAAAATGCAGACTGACCCCTCACTCATCTGGTGCCTTCGGGAGGTGGAGATGTTTGAGATATATATATCTCGAACTATCTACTTCTTTTGTAAGGTCTGATGGCGTAGTGGGTTAAAGCATACTAGTTATGCCAGCTACTGAAAGGTAGTTGTGCTTTCTGGGTTTCTTGTCCCACTGGTGGGTGTTGTCCAAAGATTATTAATCTTCACTTGTGGTTTATGCAAGTATAGGCTTATAAGCTGGACACGAGTTCTCTCACATTGACAGTGGCTTGACGAAAAATGCAGACTGACCCCTCACTCATCTGGTGCCTTCGGGAGGTGGAGATGTTTGAGATATATATCTCGAACTATCTACTTCTTTTGTAAGGTCTGATGGCGTAGTGGGTTAAAGCATACTAGTTATGCCAGCTACTGGAAGGTAGTTGTGCTTTCTGGGTTCGAGTCCCACTGGTGGGTGTTGTCCAAAGATTATTAATCTTCACTTGTGGTTTATGCAAGTATAGGCTTATAAGCTGGACACGAGTTCTCTCACATTGACAGTGGCTTGACGAAAAATGCAGACTGACCCCTCACTCATCTGGTGCCTTCGGGAGGTGGAGATGTTTGAGATATATATCTCGAACTATCTACTTCTTTTGTAAGGTCTGATGGCGTAGTGGGTTAAAGCATACTAGTTATGCCAGCTACTGGAAGGTAGTTGTGCTTTCTGGGTTCGAGTCCCACTGGTGGGTGTTGTCCAAAGATTATTAATCTTCACTTGTGGTTTATGCAAGTATAGGCTTATAAGCTGGACACGAGTTCTCTCACATTGACAGTGGCTTGACGAAAAATGCAGACTGACCCCTCACTCATCTGGTGCCTTCGGGAGGTGGAGATGTTTGAGATATATATCTCGAACTATCTACTTCTTTTGTAAGGTCTGATGGCGTAGTGGGTTAAAGCATACTAGTTATGCCAGCTACTGGAAGGTAGTTGTGCTTTCTGGGTTCGAGTCCCACTGGTGGGTGTTGTCCAAAGATTATTAATCTTCACTTGTGGTTTATGCAAGTATAGGCTTATAAGCTGGACACGAGTTCTCTCACATTGACAGTGGCTTGACGAAAAATGCAGACTGACCCCTCACTCATCTGGTGCCTTCGGGAGGTGGAGATGTTTGAGATATATATCTCGAACTATCTACTTCTTTTGTAAGGTCTGATGGCGTAGTGGGTTAAAGCATACTAGTTATGCCAGCTACTGGAAGGTAGTTGTGCTTTCTGGGTTCGAGTCCCACTGGTGGGTGTTGTCCAAAGATTATTAATCTTCACTTGTGGTTTATGCAAGTATAGGCTTATAAGCTGGACACGAGTTCTCTCACATTGACAGTGGCTTGACGAAAAATGCAGACTGACCCCTCACTCATCTGGTGCCTTCGGGAGGTGGAGATGTTTGAGATATATATCTCGAACTATCTACTTCTTTTGTAAGGTCTGATGGCGTAGTGGGTTAAAGCATACTAGTTATGCCAGCTACTGGAAGGTAGTTGTGCTTTCTGGGTTCGAGTCCCACTGGTGGGTGTTGTCCAAAGATTATTAATCTTCACTTGTGGTTTATGCAAGTATAGGCTTATAAGCTGGACACGAGTTCTCTCACATTGACAGTGGCTTGACGAAAAATGCAGACTGACCCCTCACTCATCTGGTGCCTTCGGGAGGTGGAGATGTTTGAGATATATATCTCGAACTATCTACTTCTTTTGTAAGGTCTGATGGCGTAGTGGGTTAAAGCATACTAGTTATGCCAGCTACTGGAAGGTAGTTGTGCTTTCTGGGTTCGAGTCCCACTGGTGGGTGTTGTCCAAAGATTATTAATCTTCACTTGTGGTTTATGCAAGTATAGGCTTATAAGCTGGACACGAGTTCTCTCACATTGACAGTGGCTTGACGAAAAATGCAGACTGACCCCTCACTCATCTGGTGCCTTCGGGAGGTGGAGATGTTTGAGATATATATCTCGAACTATCTACTTCTTTTGTAAGGTCTGATGGCGTAGTGGGTTAAAGCATACTAGTTATGCCAGCTACTGGAAGGTAGTTGTGCTTTCTGGGTTCGAGTCCCACTGGTGGGTGTTGTCCAAAGATTATTAATCTTCACTTGTGGTTTATGCAAGTATAGGCTTATAAGCTGGACACGAGTTCTCTCACATTGACAGTGGCTTGACGAAAAATGCAGACTGACCCCTCACTCATCTGGTGCCTTCGGGAGGTGGAGATGTTTGAGATATATATCTCGAACTATCTACTTCTTTTGTAAGGTCTGATGGCGTAGTGGGTTAAAGCATACTAGTTATGCCAGCTACTGGAAGGTAGTTGTGCTTTCTGGGTTCGAGTCCCACTGGTGGGTGTTGTCCAAAGATTATTAATCTTCACTTGTGGTTTATGCAAGTATAGGCTTATAAGCTGGACACGAGTTCTCTCACATTGACAGTGGCTTGACGAAAAATGCAGACTGACCCCTCACTCATCTGGTGCCTTCGGGAGGTGGAGATGTTTGAGATATATATCTCGAACTATCTACTTCTTTTGTAAGGTCTGATGGCGTAGTGGGTTAAAGCATACTAGTTATGCCAGCTACTGGAAGGTAGTTGTGCTTTCTGGGTTCGAGTCCCACTGGTGGGTGTTGTCCAAAGATTATTAATCTTCACTTGTGGTTTATGCAAGTATAGGCTTATAAGCTGGACACGAGTTCTCTCACATTGACAGTGGCTTGACGAAAAATGCAGACTGACCCCTCACTCATCTGGTGCCTTCGGGAGGTGGAGATGTTTGAGATATATATCTCGAACTATCTACTTCTTTTGTAAGGTCTGATGGCGTAGTGGGTTAAAGCATACTAGTTATGCCAGCTACTGGAAGGTAGTTGTGCTTTCTGGGTTCGAGTCCCACTGGTGGGTGTTGTCCAAAGATTATTAATCTTCACTTGTGGTTTATGCAAGTATAGGCTTATAAGCTGGACACGAGTTCTCTCACATTGACAGTGGCTTGACGAAAAATGCAGACTGACCCCTCACTCATCTGGTGCCTTCGGGAGGTGGAGATGTTTGAGATATATATCTCGAACTATCTACTTCTTTTGTAAGGTCTGATGGCGTAGTGGGTTAAAGCATACTAGTTATGCCAGCTACTGGAAGGTAGTTGTGCTTTCTGGGTTCGAGTCCCACTGGTGGGTGTTGTCCAAAGATTATTAATCTTCACTTGTGGTTTATGCAAGTATAGGCTTATAAGCTGGACACGAGTTCTCTCACATTGACAGTGGCTTGACGAAAAATGCAGACTGACCCCTCACTCATCTGGTGCCTTCGGGAGGTGGAGATGTTTGAGATATATATCTCGAACTATCTACTTCTTTTGTAAGGTCTGATGGCGTAGTGGGTTAAAGCATACTAGTTATGCCAGCTACTGGAAGGTAGTTGTGCTTTCTGGGTTCGAGTCCCACTGGTGGGTGTTGTCCAAAGATTATTAATCTTCACTTGTGGTTTATGCAAGTATAGGCTTATAAGCTGGACACGAGTTCTCTCACATTGACAGTGGCTTGACGAAAAATGCAGACTGACCCCTCACTCATCTGGTGCCTTCGGGAGGTGGAGATGTTTGAGATATATATCTCGAACTATCTACTTCTTTTGTAAGGTCTGATGGCGTAGTGGGTTAAAGCATACTAGTTATGCCAGCTACTGGAAGGTAGTTGTGCTTTCTGGGTTCGAGTCCCACTGGTGGGTGTTGTCCAAAGATTATTAATCTTCACTTGTGGTTTATGCAAGTATAGGCTTATAAGCTGGACACGAGTTCTCTCACATTGACAGTGGCTTGACGAAAAATGCAGACTGACCCCTCACTCATCTGGTGCCTTCGGGAGGTGGAGATGTTTGAGATATATATCTCGAACTATCTACTTCTTTTGTAAGGTCTGATGGCGTAGTGGGTTAAAGCATACTAGTTATGCCAGCTACTGGAAGGTAGTTGTGCTTTCTGGGTTCGAGTCCCACTGGTGGGTGTTGTCCAAAGATTATTAATCTTCACTTGTGGTTTATGCAAGTATAGGCTTATAAGCTGGACACGAGTTCTCTCACATTGACAGTGGCTTGACGAAAAATGCAGACTGACCCCTCACTCATCTGGTGCCTTCGGGAGGTGGAGATGTTTGAGATATATATCTCGAACTATCTACTTCTTTTGTAAGGTCTGATGGCGTAGTGGGTTAAAGCATACTAGTTATGCCAGCTACTGGAAGGTAGTTGTGCTTTCTGGGTTCGAGTCCCACTGGTGGGTGTTGTCCAAAGATTATTAATCTTCACTTGTGGTTTATGCAAGTATAGGCTTATAAGCTGGACACGAGTTCTCTCACATTGACAGTGGCTTGACGAAAAATGCAGACTGACCCCTCACTCATCTGGTGCCTTCGGGAGGTGGAGATGTTTGAGATATATATCTCGAACTATCTACTTCTTTTGTAAGGTCTGATGGCGTAGTGGGTTAAAGCATACTAGTTATGCCAGCTACTGGAAGGTAGTTGTGCTTTCTGGGTTCGAGTCCCACTGGTGGGTGTTGTCCAAAGATTATTAATCTTCACTTGTGGTTTATGCAAGTATAGGCTTATAAGCTGGACACGAGTTCTCTCACATTGACAGTGGCTTGACGAAAAATGCAGACTGACCCCTCACTCATCTGGTGCCTTCGGGAGGTGGAGATGTTTGAGATATATATCTCGAACTATCTACTTCTTTTGTAAGGTCTGATGGCGTAGTGGGTTAAAGCATACTAGTTATGCCAGCTACTGGAAGGTAGTTGTGCTTTCTGGGTTCGAGTCCCACTGGTGGGTGTTGTCCAAAGATTATTAATCTTCACTTGTGGTATATGCAAGTATAGGCTTATAAGCTGGACACGAGTTCTCTCACATTGACAGTGGCTTGACGAAAAATGCAGACTGACCCCTCACTCATCTGGTGCCTTCGGGAGGTGGAGATGTTTGAGATATATATCTCGAACTATCTACTTCTTTTGTAAGGTCTGATGGCGTAGTGGGTTAAAGCATACTAGTTATGCCAGCTACTGGAAGGTAGTTGTGCTTTCTGGGTTCGAGTCCCACTGGTGGGTGTTGTCCAAAGATTATTAATCTTCACTTGTGGTTTATGCAAGTATAGGCTTATAAGCTGGACACGAGTTCTCTCACATTGACAGTGGCTTGACGAAAAATGCAGACTGACCCCTCACTCATCTGGTGCCTTCGGGAGGTGGAGATGTTTGAGATATATATCTCGAACTATCTACTTCTTTTGTAAGGTCTGATGGCGTAGTGGGTTAAAGCATACTAGTTATGCCAGCTACTGGAAGGTAGTTGTGCTTTCTGGGTTCGAGTCCCACTGGTGGGTGTTGTCCAAAGATTATTAATCTTCACTTGTGGTATATGCAAGTATAGGCTTATAAGCTGGACACGAGTTCTCTCACATTGACAGTGGCTTGACGAAAAATGCAGACTGACCCCTCACTCATCTGGTGCCTTCGGGAGGTGGAGATGTTTGAGATATATATCTCGAACTATCTACTTCTTTTGTAAGGTCTGATGGCGTAGTGGGTTAAAGCATACTAGTTATGCCAGCTACTGGAAGGTAGTTGTGCTTTCTGGGTTCGAGTCCCACTGGTGGGTGTTGTCCAAAGATTATTAATCTTCACTTGTGGTTTATGCAAGTATAGGCTTATAAGCTGGACACGAGTTCTCTCACATTGACAGTGGCTTGACGAAAAATGCAGACTGACCCCTCACTCATCTGGTGCCTTCGGGAGGTGGAGATGTTTGAGATATATATCTCGAACTATCTACTTCTTTTGTAAGGTCTGATGGCGTAGTGGGTTAAAGCATACTAGTTATGCCAGCTACTGGAAGGTAGTTGTGCTTTCTGGGTTCGAGTCCCACTGGTGGGTGTTGTCCAAAGATTATTAATCTTCACTTGTGGTTTATGCAAGTATAGGCTTATAAGCTGGACACGAGTTCTCTCACATTGACAGTGGCTTGACGAAAAATGCAGACTGACCCCTCACTTCATCTGGTGCCTTCGGGAGGTGGAGATGTTTGAGATATATATCTCGAACTATCTACTTCTTTTGTAAGGTCTGATGGCGTAGTGGGTTAAAGCATACTAGTTATGCCAGCTACTGGAAGGTAGTTGTGCTTTCTGGGTTCGAGTCCCACTGGTGGGTGTTGTCCAAAGATTATTAATCTTCACTTGTGGTTTATGCAAGTATAGGCTTATAAGCTGGACACGAGTTCTCTCACATTGACAGTGGCTTGACGAAAAATGCAGACTGACCCCTCACTCATCTGGTGCCTTCGGGAGGTGGAGATGTTTGAGATATATATCTCGAACTATCTACTTCTTTTGTAAGGTCTGATGGCGTAGTGGGTTAAAGCATACTAGTTATGCCAGCTACTGGAAGGTAGTTGTGCTTTCTGGGTTCGAGTCCCACTGGTGGGTGTTGTCCAAAGATTATTAATCTTCACTTGTGGTTTATGCAAGTATAGGCTTATAAGCTGGACACGAGTTCTCTCACATTGACAGTGGCTTGACGAAAAATGCAGACTGACCCCTCACTCATCTGGTGCCTTCGGGAGGTGGAGATGTTTGAGATATATATCTCGAACTATCTACTTCTTTTGTAAGGTCTGATGGCGTAGTGGGTTAAAGCATACTAGTTATGCCAGCTACTGGAAGGTAGTTGTGCTTTCTGGGTTCGAGTCCCACTGGTGGGTGTTGTCCAAAGATTATTAATCTTCACTTGTGGTTTATGCAAGTATAGGCTTATAAGCTGGACACGAGTTCTCTCACATTGACAGTGGCTTGACGAAAAATGCAGACTGACCCCTCACTCATCTGGTGCCTTCGGGAGGTGGAGATGTTTGAGATATATATCTCGAACTATCTACTTCTTTTGTAAGGTCTGATGGAGTAGTGGGTTAAAGCATACTAGTTATGCCAGCTACTGGAAGGTAGTTGTGCTTTCTGGGTTCGAGTCCCACTGGTGGGTGTTGTCCAAAGATTATTAATATATATATATATATATATATATATATATATATATATATATATATATATATATATATATATATATATATATATATATATATATATATATATATTTATTATAATAAATATAAGCTATATATATATATATATATATATAGCTTAGCTCCTGTTGTAGAGGTTGGTAGATTTTGGCCCCCTAGAGGTATTCAACCATTTAATCCTTTCGGTGTACCTTTATTAAATACTACAATTTTATTGTCTTCTGGGGCTACGGTAACTTGATCTCATCATGCAATTTTAAATTCTAATCATAAAGAGGCTTTACAAAGGTTGATATTAACTGTTATATTAGGGTTGTATTTTACAGGGTTACAGGCTTTTGAATATGTGGAAGCATCTTTTTCAATTGCCGCTTCTATTTATGGTTCAACTTTTTTTGTGGCTACTGGGTTTCATGGGCTTCATGTTATTATTGGTTCTTCATTTCTTTCAGTATGTTTATATCGTTTATATAAGTGTCATTTTTCTTCTTATCATCATTTTGGATTTGAGGCCGCTGCTTGATATTGACATTTTGTAGATGTAGTGTGGTTATTCTTATATGTATTTATTTACTGATGAGGGGGTTAATTTTTAATAATTTTTAAAAGTAATTACGTACTTTTACGTAACATTTTTTTCTTGAACTAAGTTCTTATTATTTAGACTTCCGTTAATCCTCTCGTTATGCTTTGGTATATCTCAATCGAAGCTGATTTTTATAATATTTATATTCTGATAAATAATAATAAAAGATAGAAGAGCTTAGACGCTAGAATCTTAAGGAAATGAAAGAGGTAGCTCGATGTAGTTATTTCTAAATATATAATATTATATAAATTGAGAAAAATCAATATAATTTACTATAAATCAAGAATATGATAGTAATGTTTTAATAAATTATTTTACTGGGGGGGCAGAATAAGACTAATCTTTTTAAAATTGTATTATCCGTAAAAATTCTTAAAATTAATTAGATGTATAAAATTATTTGGAATTAAAATAAAAAAAATAAAATTTATGTTGGAGGGGGCAGAACAAGATTGAATTAGTATATATATGCAAATAATTTAAATAATAAAAATAATTTTTTATAATAAAGCATTATTTTATACATATAGAACTAATTATACTTTTTTAAATTTTATTATATAAAAAATATTGAGGAAGATTATCTTCCTCAATATTTTTTATAATATTTTAATGTATCTTATATTAAAATTTATTTTTATTAAAATCAATTAATTTAATTAAATTGTATTTTACTGTAATTTGTTATATAAAATAATAATGTATTAATAATATAGTATAATTTTAATATAAATTAAATGTATATATATATATTGTAAAGTTTTAAAGTTATTATTTGGTGTAATTAAAGATATGAAGAGATTGATAAATTTATTAATATTATTAATTCTTAAAATTGAATTAATATATTAAATTATTTAAAATTAATATAAAATAATAAGATTTCTATTTTAGGAGGGGGCAGAACAAGATTGAATTAGCGTGTATATATAATTATATTATAATTATATTATACATAATGGAGTTTAACCAATTCTTAGAAGATCAAAACTTCTCGTGCTGTAACACTTACGTATAATGAAATTTGAACGGAATTAAACCGCTCAAGAAATAAGTTAGAAGCTTTTTCTTAACCAATAAATTTCCTTAATAGGAAATAATTTCAATTTTTCCATTAACAGTGGAATACCTCTTTTTGGTTTCTATTAATATTTTCTTAAATTTTAAGTTGTGGGTTTATTATTAGTTGAATTATATTTTGGTGAATTATGTTTAATAAAGTTTGATTTTTGCTTTGGGCTTTGTTTTATAATTATTTAGTATATGTAAATTTTGGTGAAATATATTTGCTTAAAGTATAGTATATAGATATGCAATATTTAATATTATCAATAGGAGAAATCTTGAGTTAGTAAATTATAATAAGTTTGATAAAATCTTGTGCCAGCAATCGCGGTTATACTTGAAAATTAAATAAAGTATATTAGTAGAAGTTAATAAATTAATTAAAATAAGAGTTTATGTTTATAAAAAGTGAAATTGGGTTATAAAATATAAAGACTTATTTGAAAATTAAGGTAGTGAAACTTAAAAAACTAAGGTATGAATTAGGATTAGATACCCTAGTACACTTAGACTTAATTTATAAATACTAGAATATTAGGAGTTATGTTCTTTAAATTTAAGAAATTTGGCGGTGTTTTAGTCTAGTTAGAGGAACCTGTTTTATAAACGATACAACACGCATTATTTTACTTATTTTAGTTAATCAGCTTGTATACCGTCATTATAAGATAATTTAGGAGAAAATATTATTGAAATCATATTATTGAGTATATTAGATCAAGGTGCAGCTTATAAATAAGTAAATATGGGTTACAATAAAATTTATTTAATATGAATTAAGTATTTAAATATATTTATGAAGGAGGATTTAATTGTAAGAAAAGGAGTAGTGAGATTTTTTGATATAAGCTCTAAATTATGTACATATCGCCCGTCGCTTTCATTTAATGTGAAATAAGTCGTAACATAGTAGAGGTACTGGAAAGTGTTTCTAGAATTACAAAGTAAAGCTAAAAATTAGCATCTCATTTACACCGAGAAGGTTTGTCGTGTAATTCGATATATTTTGATTATGAATAGTTGTTTAGTGTAGTTAATATGAAAAAGATTTTTTAAATATAGTAAATTTAATTGAATAATATTAAAGACTTAGTATAAAATACTGTAAAGGAAATTTGAAATAATTTAAGATTTAATAATGAAAAAGTAATATTAAAGTTATGTATCTTGTGTATAATAGATGTTTAAATTAATGTAATTCGGTTGTGTATCTCGAAAAGGAAATAGCTAAATTAAAAGGTGAGCTTTTGTAGCAGAAAAATTTATAATTTTATTTTAGAAGTGAAATATTAATCGGGTTTCTTGATATCTAGTTTTTTAAGAAGTGAATTTAAATTAGCATTTTTATATATTTATAAAAATAGTTAAAATAAGGGGGATTAGCTCTTTATTATTTAATACTATAAAAAAATATTTTTAAAGGATTTAACTAGGCTTAAAATTAGCTAGGTTTATAGGATGTTATAAGTAAAATTTAGGTTAATAATATTTATATATTTTTTAATTGTTTATTAAAAATTATTTAGAAATAGTGTTGAAATAGGTATAATGAGTATATTAGTATATAATTGTGTTTGAATTTAATTTAAATTATTAAATTATTTTTATGTATTTAAATATTTCTTTAAGGAATTCGGCAAAAATTATTTCTGCCTGTTTAACAAAAACATGTCTTTAGGGAGGTTTATAAAGTCTAACCTGCCCATTGGGAACTAAAAGGCCGCGGTATTATGACCGTGCAAAGGTAGCATAATCATTAGTTTTTTAATTGAAGGCTAGAATGAATGGTTGGACAAGAAATAATCTGTCTTAAATTAATATATTGAATTTAACTTTTAAAATTAAACAGGAGTTAAATTAAAAGTACGTTTAAACTTTTAAAATCAACAGGAGCCCTGTTGCTTATGCAACAGGGCTCCATTAAGGAACATATAATCTCTTCCCATAACCAAACCATCGCCAGAGAAATCCTAGTAAACAACACAGAAATCATCGATAGATACAGCAATAGCAGGCGGCTTGACGTTTGCGAGGCACTACACATCAAGAAGTCAACACCCGCAATCAACAGCCAATTATTGCACAACTATATTCTACCCACCTCAAGACTCCGCTCCAATATAGAAGCATCAAGAAATATGGACCAATAGGCTTTCTACAAACACTTCTATTCAATACCCATTGTTTCTGTTCTGTCTTGTGTTAATACTTTTAATACCCTATTAATATCCCCTCTTGTTCTGTCTTGTGTTAATGCCACATCACCCTTCCCACCTCACTCAAATGTAGATATAAAATCAGAGAATATGTAAGTTCTAATCAGTTGTGTATTTGTGAAGTCTTTGAAAATGTAATAAGTTTTACGAAACGCGCCCGTGTCGCGTCAGACTAGAAATAAAAATGAATTTTGGAGAAGTGATTTTTGATTTACCTCCAACAGTGAAGCGTAATGTACGAAAGATTGAGAAAATTCGTGTTAGAATTATTAATCTTACTTTTTCGGTCATATTTAATAATATATATATATATATATATATATATATATATATATATATAGATATATATATATATATATATATATATATATATATATATATATATATATATATATATATATATATATATATATATATATATATTAGTATATTTTGGTAGCAGTCTTTCCTGTAGACATATATTATTAAATATGACCGAAAAAGTAAGATTAATAATTCTAACACGAATTTTCTCAATCTTTCGTACATTACGCTTCACTGTTGGAGGTAAATCAAAAATCACTTCTCCAAAATTCATTTTTATTTCTAGTCTGACGCGACACGGGCGCGTTTCGTAAAACTTATTACATTTTCAAAGACTTCACAAATACACAACTGATTAGAACTTACGTCTCTCTGATATTTTATCTACATTTGAGTGAGGTGGGAAGGGTGATGTGGCATTAACACAAGACAGAACAGGAGGGGATATTAATAGGGTATTAAAAGTATCAACACAAGACAGAACAGAAACAATGGGTATTGAATAGAAGTGTTTGTAGAAAGCCTATTGGTCCATATTTCTTGATGCTTCTATATTGGAGCGGAGTCTTGAGGTGGGTAGAATATAGTTGTGCAATAATTGGCTGTTGATTGCTGGTGTTGACTTCTTGATGTGTAGTGCCTCGCAAACGTCAAGCCGCCTGCTATCGCTGTATCTATCGATGATTTCTGTGTTGTTTACTAGGATTTCTCTGGCGATGGTTTGGTTATGGGAAGAGATTATATGTTCCTTAATGGAGCCCTGTTGCTTATGCATCGTTAAACGCCTAGAAAGAGATGTTGTTGTCTTGCCTATATACTGGGTTTTTTGGAGCTTACAGTCCCCAAGTGGGCATTTGAAGGCATAGACGACGTTAGTCTCTTTTAAAGCGTTCTGTTTTGTGTCTGGAGAGTTTCTCATGAGTAGGCTGGCCGTTTTTCTGGTTTTATAGTAAATCGTCAGTTGTATCCTCTGATTTTTGTCTGTAGGGATAACGTTTCTATTAACAATATCTTTCAGGACCCTTTCCTCCGTTTTATGAGCTGTGGAAAAGAAGTTCCTGTAAAATAGTCTAATAGGGGGTATCGGTGTTTTGTTATGTTCCTTGCGCCTTCAGCCTGAAGTCTCCAAAGGAATTTGTGGACTTACTGCGGGGCACACGGGCCACAGGGATAAGAGCCTCGTTGGACGTAGAATCGCTGTTTACCAACGTACCTGTGGACGAGACAATCGGAATGATAGCCGACAGAGTGTATCGTGATCCAGCCTGTACTCCTCTTGACATGCCAGAAAGTATTCTGAGGAAACTACTCCAAGCTTGTACTAAAGAGGCACCCTTCTTGAGCCCGGATGGGCACATGTATAAGCAAGTAGATGGGGTCGCCATGGGTTCTCCCCTAGGTGTCCTGTTTGCAAACTTCTACATGGGTACCATCGAGCAAAAAGTCTTAGTCGACATGAACTTGAAACCGGCCATATACTGCAGGTATGTTGACGACATTTTTACACAGGTACCTGATGTCAGACATCTGCAGGAGCTGAAGGAGGCATTTGAGCAGAGTTCCGTGCTGCGTTTCACTTACGAGACGGAAAAGGATGGGAAGCTGCCTTTTCTAGATGTAACAGTCATGGAAAAGGGCGGAGGTTTCCACACTGCAGTCTACACTAAGGAAACAAACATAGGAATGTGCCTAAATGCCAACAGCGACTGCCCCGACAGGTACAAGAGGAGTGTTGTTAACGCATACGTCGACCGTGCTCTCAGCCACAGCTCAGAATGGAAGCAAGTCGACGAAGAACTCTGTAGGGTAAGGCAGGTCCTAGTCAATAACGGCTTCTCCAATGGTTTCATCGAAGACATCATAAGAAGGAAAGTGAAAAGCCATGCAACCTCTGAAGAGACAACTAACACAACACCTATACCCCCTATTAGACTATTTTACAGGAACTTCTTTTCCACAGCTCATAAAACGGAGGAAAGGGTCCTGAAAGATATTGTTAATAGAAACGTTATCCCTACAGACAAAAATCAGAGGATACAACTGACGATTTACTATAAAACCAGAAAAACGGCCAGCCTACTCATGAGAAACTCTCCAGACACAAAACAGAACGCTTTAAAAGAGACTAACGTCGTCTATGCCTTCAAATGCCCACTTGGGGACTGTAAGCTCCAAAAAACCCAGTATATAGGCAAGACAACAACATCTCTTTCTAGGCGTTTAACGATGCATAAGCAACAGGGCTCCATTAAGGAACATATAATCTCTTCCCATAACCAAACCATCGCCAGAGAAATCCTAGTAAACAACACAGAAATCATCGATAGATACAGCGATAGCAGGCGGCTTGACGTTTGCGAGGCACTACACATCAAGAAGTCAACACCAGCAATCAACAGCCAATTATTGCACAACTATATTCTACCCACCTCAAGACTCCGCTCCAATATAGAAGCATCAAGAAATATGGACCAATAGGCTTTCTACAAACACTTCTATTCAATACCCATTGTTTCTGTTCTGTCTTGTGTTGATACTTTTAATACCCTATTAATATCCCCTCCTGTTCTGTCTTGTGTTAATGCCACATCACCCTTCCCACCTCACTCAAATGTAGATAAAATATCAGAGAGACGTAAGTTCTAATCAGTTGTGTATTTGTGAAGTCTTTGAAAATGTAATAAGTTTTACGAAACGCGCCCGTGTCGCGTCAGACTAGAAATAAAAATGAATTTTGGAGAAGTGATTTTTGATATACCTCCAACAGTGAAGCGTAATGTACGAAAGATTGAGAAAATTCGTGTTAGAATTATTAATCTTACTTTTTCGGTCATATTTAATAATATATATATATATATATATATATATACATATATGTATATATATATATATATATATATATATATATATATATATATATATATATATATATATATATATATATATATATATATATATATATATATATATATATATATATATATATATATATATATATATATATATATATATATATATATATATATATATATATATATATATATATATATATGTGTGTGTGTAGACTGACTCGAGTATGTAACCGGTCAGTGTAGAGATTTACCATATAAGTGATTCAGCCTGTCGATTCTATATAATCGTTCAGACTTGATTAATGCCATAGTGTACCACATATAAATTGTATCATTAGAGGTAGGCAGGCCAGGTTGCAGGGATGTCAGTGGGTACCCTGAGGTCTGTGTGGTTAGTTTCATTTACCTGATGATATAATTTTCATTGATTATGTGAATGCCATTTCTATGTGTTCATTTGCATGTTTTATATACTGTGTGGTGAGTCAGTAAAAGTGATTGCTGACTGATTGCCTAATGATGTCATTAGCATGTGGGGTATGCTGACGGCATCATTATGTTGCAGGTTATTGCAGTGTTGTTATCAGTTTATACGATATTATTGCTGCCCTGGGAGCTGTGTTGAGGGTTTATGGAACCTCTAGGATTATTCAGGGGAATTCACAGTACTTAATGAGAGCAGGCAATTGATTGGTTAATTGCCTTGCTGAGGTAAGTGTGTGTTCACAGTTGTCCTTTGCAACGGTTGCAAGAAAAGGGGAGCAGTAATATTGGTATACTCTTGTGTGTTGCACAACCGTGTGTCATTATTGTGTGGGCACAGTAATTAACGAGTTGCAGTAGCCGCAATTATATGTGGGCAGTGCATTTGTGTTGTTGCATGCCAATGTAGTGTGACCTATGTAACATTGGGGTTACTTTGTTTCTTTAAGTTGTGTTGAGGACTTAACGATTCAGTGAGTTAATAATTGAGGAATTAACTGGATAAGGGGTGCACACTTATTGTGGAGTGAGTGAGGGCTGTTATGAGAGAGAACAGCGTTGAGTTTGAGTGAGATACGTCTCGGGAGCAATTAATTGTCAGTGTGACAACTAATTGACCACTCTAGCTAATTATGTAATTAGCCTTCTCATCATGAATTCACGTAGTGGGAGAGGATCTGTCAGTATTTGTGTTAACGTAATTTGCTTGAGACTAATTACCTTTCTGGGGTATAGCAATTAGTAACTCATGTTAATTAGTGGAGTAATTAACGTCTGAGGGCTCAGATGACTCGGTAAAGCGAGGTCATGGAGCTAGCATAAATCGTTGTATTAATCTTATCCTGTCTGGGGACAGTGGATTAATGGCACTTAATTAGTTAATTCGGGGTAAAATACTCCTTTCCCGTGAATTCACAGTGTTTGATGAGACCTGCTTAGGCAGTGCGGAGTGAGACGTATTTATGGATGATTAATTATCGGTCCTGGTGACAGTTAATTAATTGCTCAGAGTTAATTAGGGTAATTAACACTCACTAGTAATTTTTTGACACAGACTGTTGAGAAGCTACCAAGTTAGGGTAGGCTTAGTTAACGTAACTCAATGTGGTTGTAATTAGTTGTCCGTTTGACCTTAATTAAGAATTACTCACTGAATACTTGCTAGGAGTCAAGTGTGATGTAATATAAGTTTGAGTTATTGTTAACAAGAGAGACAAGTGTTAATGATTAACGTAGAGTATCATCATGTTGTTGTCTAGTGTGAGACAATTGTTTGTGATTACCGTAGTACTTTGTTGCTGACTGCTGCGATCAGTCAATTAACGTAATTAATCACTTAAGGTAATTTCTTTTGGTTGTCGTCTGGTGACGATAGTAGAGTAATCTAGGGATTTGTGGAGCTGTGTCCCAGAATCCCGCCTTGCCTGTCTTTGTTACAATTTACAGTGCAACTACTTGTAGGGAGTTGCAAAGAATGTTCACACTGGGTTGTGATAGGGGGAGTCACTGTTGGACTACCCGCCTAGTTACGTGGGTCTCTCCTGGGGGGCGGGAGGACCCCTAAGCTTGTGATTATAGTAGCTATCAGGGAAACCGAGACACTATTGATTGCATGCTTGTGTCTTCAGTTGATATCCTTCATTTGTTCAGTTAGTTCATGTTGTCAGCCCGAAGTGTCAGCAAGATAGAGCCTGCTGTCACTTCTTGAGGGGCTGTTGAATAGCTGTGTTGCAAATGCCACTTGATGGACAATAACGTAACCATTCGCTGTGGTGTAACTTAGTCTGTGATATTTTTCTTTTATTTGCAATATTGTGTCATCAGTGGGCACACCTGTGTTCAGGTTAGTTCAGTATGCAGCCTCACAGTAAGGGTTGCTATTTAGCTGTTTGTTATCGTGCCACTGGATGGACATTAACGTAACGTAAACTCGGTAATGTAGTAGTTAGTCTCTTGTTATTAATAAATTGTTATGTTATAGAAAACGGTCTTTGTTGTCAACCCTTCAACCATATTATTCCACGATATTTCTGCATATTACGATTAAATGTTGATGTGATCTTGATATGACGGCTGTTCTTGGGAATTCGAATTCCAATTCATAGTGCCACATCAAATATAAATATTTGATTGTGAGAACCCGTCGGTTACCCTTTATTAGTTTTAACGTCCTGTTTAACTAAGAGGAGCCAGCGGCCTATTGTGGACAGGTTTTCACCCCTAGTGGTGAAGGCCTGGCGGTTTGCTCCCGCTTTTCCTTTTTCTATTGGACTCATGCTTAATTGCCTTGAGCAGCCTTTAAACTTGTAGTCCACCTCCTAAGGGAGGTAGGCGTAGAAAAAAATCTCACAACTACTGTAGTTAGTATATAATAATAATGATTTATTATAATACAATAGTAGTTTATTAGTGTTGGAAATTTCCAACAAGATCTGCCATTTTGTAGAAAACGCTAACCGATTGCGAACTGGCCGACTTAGGTCCTGGACGACCAGAGCCCGCCGTGACGTCACCGAGTGCCCCGGGAGGCGCCAACGTCAGAGTTGACCTGACTGTGGAGGTGAGAGGATGTGCCTCGGTCAGCTCTCAAGGATTTGAGGCTTTACAAGCCTTTCTCAGTGGATGAGAGCTAGCCATCGCAGCCCACCATCGTTATTGGAGACCCTGCGCTTCTGTGAAGCAAAAAGGAAGCCAAGTTCATTGAGCGGAGGAGTGCCAAACTTGGAAAATTGGTCGGCGACGACGCTGGGCGACGACGCTGGGCGGCGCCGCTCGACGCTGTCGGTCTGGAAGGTGTGGCGTGCAGGCTTAGTTGTGACCGGGTCACATTCACTGAGGGTTTTGGAGGGACGAAACCGTTCCTAGGACAAGGAGCAACGCTTTGTGGAAGGGACGAGTGCGTGCATTAGTGACTAGCTCAGTGCCCACTGGTGAACCAGGATTGGGATAGCTGAATCTCTGGGATTGGATCGGCGATGACGCGAAAGCTTCATGACACCTGAGGACCTGTGGAACGTTCCTGGATCGTCAAGGACCGACTCAGGAAACGTGGGAACCTCACACCATCAAGGGACAGGCGTCATGAGCCAGGAATGTAAAGGTAGATCAAATTTCCCTCCCATTACCCCTTGTTTGAGTAGGCTAGATAAACCACGATATTTGCATATGTATGTTGCAGTATAGCATAAATACTTTAGTAGTAGGATAGGCTGCAGGGCAGCTTGTGTCCAGGACTGTTGGAGAGGACAGTGTGCGTGAACGGCAGGACAGTTGAAGAGGTGGTGGCGAAGAGGCCCTTCTGTGAGAGAGTGTGTGACTCCTGTCTAATCTGCCCAGTTGAAGGAGTGGTTGGAGGTCGTGAAAGAAGAGTTGCTGACGATCTCCAGATTTATTATCCTTATTTTCCTTTTCATGTATTGCTTGTGATTGTATGTGTGATCATGTAATTGTGTCAGTAAATTCACACATTTTATCATTGTGTTTAAGTGTGCCTCCATTATAATATTTCTCTATGAGCATACACGAGGGTTATCATAGTACCACCTAGGGAACATCACGTTCTCTATAGAAGTTCTTATCGCCTGGAGAGTGGTAAAGCAGCACAGACTTATATAAAAGTGTACCCTAGGCCATCCGACTAGTATCAGAGCCTGACTGGTGGTAACAGGTAACGTAGTGGCTGGAGAGAGGTAAAGCCACACAGACTTTTATGGGAGAGTACCCTGGGCTGACAGTCCAGTATCAGATCTACGGGAGTAGCAACACTCTGGCAACAAACAGTATAGAATACACCCACTGAACTGCATCGCTGGGGTGCAGATATACTAACCCAGCTGGCGACCTTGTTAAGAAGAAGATAGAGAAGACAGGCAGGAAAGGAGTTCCTGCAACCTTTTTGTCTGGCAGGCAAGACTCAGGGAGGTTATTGTTATAAGGTAAGACTGAGTCTTCCTTCACTTCTCCACGGGTCTAGGTCGGAACTGTTAACAGCAGTTTCCCCGTGGTTGACTGAAGGGCTCCCAGGGTGAATCAGTGGCACCCCCCCCCCCCCCTTTAGTGTTGGGAGCAAAGACCTGCGGTGGTGGGCATTGCAGGTCCTCTCCTGTGGGACCAAGGAGACTCCAGTGAATCCCGGGAGTCGGAGGTTCTGAGTATTCTGCCATCTGAGCCCCTAGCAGCCAAGTGCTATCAAAGCCCCAGCCCACCCCCCGTGACAAGAACTGGCGACCTCGCCAGGATTTGAACCACGGTAGCCAAGAACTGGCAACTTCGCCAAGAAGTGTGGATCAGGCTACAGTGTTGCCATGGTATGGTAATCAAGGTACAGAGTTGCCCAAAATTCAAGACATTGTTTCCAGGGTACTAATGCAGTGTTGCCAGTGAATTCAGTAGTATTGTTACCCAACCAGCTAAGGGACTGAAACGATGAAATTAGTACCTACTAACTTGTCTGTGCTGCCGTGTATGCTCGATGATATAGAGATGGAGGAGGATAAAGTAAAGAAATTTATTAAGACAAGAGATGAGAGAATTTTGGAAGAGTGTACCAAGGACCAGCTCCAGCAAGTGGCAAACCACTTTGGGATCAGGTTGAGGACGACTAAGATAGCGGAGCGAAGGATAGAGATCATGGCACAGCTCACGGCTCGAGAGGAGGCGACGGGAGAGGAGCCATCTCAAGAGGAGCCGTCTCAGGGAGAGAAGCCATCCCAAGAAGAGCCGTCCCAAGGTGAACCGTCCCAACTAGAGCCATCCCAAGTGCCTACCAGTATGGGGAGAACTCACAGTGAACGTGAGAGCAGTGCAAGGTCCAGCTGTAGTAAGAGGAGCCTGCAACTGGAAATAATGAAGATGCAACTGGAAGCCCAGCTGTGACGAGAGGAAAGAGAAGCACAAATGCAGCGAGAGGAGCGTGAGCGAGAAGCTCGGCTGCGGCAAGAAGAAGGAGAGAGACAACTGTGACTGGAGGAGATAAAGGCAAAGAAAGAAGTCGAATCGCGTCGCGTTGATCGTGGGCTGCACAGCGGGATGATCTCAAGGTAAGGGAATGTGACTTACCTACGTTCGAACCTCAAGAAGCTGAGGCGTTCTTCAAACACTTCGAATGGATAGCGACTCTGAAGGAGTGGCCGGAAGATGATTGGGCTGCTCTGGTCCAGGGCAGGTTGACTGATGAGGCCCTGGAAGCCTACAACATGCTGGACTAGAGGAGTGTGCTAGTTACGACGTGATTAAGAATGCGGTGCTCCACTCAATCCGGCTGACTCCGGAGATGTACCAGAAGCGGTTCAGAGAGTGTACGAGAGCGTCGGGGAAGTCTTACGCCGAGATTGCCAGGGATATGGAACAGAAATTCCTACGATGGTTGAAGGCGGAGGAAGCGGAATCGGCAGATGAGATCAAACGACTGATAGTGATGGAGAAGTTTATGTCAGTGCTCCATCCTGAGTTGCGAGTAAGGGTGAGAGAAGCAGGTATTAAGGACCCGAAGGCTGCAGCAGACCGAGCCGACATGCTGGAGGAGGCACTACATCTTAGGAGGGAGGGGCTGCCCAGACACTCGCCTTACCCCAGGTCGGGAGGGAACTTCAGGAGTTCAGGAGGAGCGAGGACAGGTGGGTACTCTCCCAAGAGTAGTGTACCCGATGAAGTAACCCAGTTCAAGAGCTCAAGGGACGCGAGGAGGACGCCCCAAGCTGTGAGCAGTGGACCTAGCTTGGGAGCGAGTGCTGCTGCCTGGGAACCGACGACAGAGAGTCCTAGGAGGACCCAGGGAACCTCTACCATTGGTGCTACCAGGGTGACTGGTAGAGGGTCGCCCAGGAGAGGCGGTCGGTGTTACAACTGTGGGGGACGAGGACACTTTGCAAGGGAGTGCGGTCGCCCCAGGCACGGTGGAAACGTGGCTTTCACGAGGATAGGAAGCGAAGAAGCCAACGATAACTCAGGTGATATGCCGGTGATGAGGGAGACGAAGATTAACCCCTTTGTGTGTGAGGGGACGGTGAAGATAAGAGGAGCTGATCATGTGCCAGCGAGGATTCTGAGGGACACTGGATCCGACTTCACCCTTGTTAGTGAATCCCTCTTCCCAGAGGACTACAGAAGTTCCAGTACAGGGGAAGCCCTGATGAGGACGTTGGGGAAACAAGTGAGGATGCCCCTTCATAAGGTGACTCTTAATTCAGACTATGGTTGTCAGACTCTCGTGGTAGGGGTCTGTGCTTTACTGCCCAGGATGAAAGCTCAGGTGATCCTAGGGAATGACTCCTGTGGGGGATGTGTTCTCCCGAATTTGATTAAGGGTGAGGAGTATATAGAGCCCTATCGACAGAGCAGCAGGACGGGCGCCAGCAGTGGCGAAATGGAAATTGCGAGAGTGGCATTTCCGGTATGTGCGGTGACGTCGGGACGAGGCGTCAAGGAAGATGATGTGAGCGGATTTAGTCATGCCGAAGGGAACATGCCGGGTGACCTGGGGCTCGATCGTTTGTTCCGGGAAGAGGCCAGAGGACAAGCGACAGGTGAGGAAGGGTCGGATAGGAGTGTCCAAGTTACTGTCACCAGTTCTCTAGGTATTGACCACACCCGTCTAAGTGAGCTGCAAAATGAAGAGTTTCCTGAGTTGGTACGGGAGGCGGAAGGAGGTCTCGCCGGACCCGAGTCACCGACTCACTTCTTTATGGTGAAGGGAGTGCTAATGAGGTAGTGGAGACCGGTTAGGGAAGAAGCGGGTGATGATATGCTGAGAGTGAGGCGTCAGGTGGTGGTGCCAGCGCAGTACAGAGGCGCGGTGCTAAAGCTTGCACACTCAGTTGATCCCGTGGGTCACTTAGGAGTAACCAAGACCTTAAGCCGGCTTCGAGAACATTTTTATTGGCCGGGCATGGACGCGGATGTAAGAAGAATCTGCAAGACGTGTTTCCCGTGCCAGAGGGCGGGGAAGAACGTCCCTGCCATCCCGAAATCACCTTTGGTTCCAGTTCCTGCGTTTGGCCAGGCGTTTGAACGGTCAAATAATCGACGTTGTGGGACCACTACCTAGGACAAGAAAGGCAAATAATTACTTATTAACCATCATGTGTGCTTCGACGAGATTTCCAGAGGCGGTCCCAGTGCGGAAGGTGACATCGAGATGCGACATGGGACACCTTCAGTGGTTCTTTGCTTGGGTAGGTGTGCCCAAGGAGATCCAGTCCGACTGTGGAAGTGTTTTCCAGTCGAGGTGGTTTAGGCAGGCTATTGCAAGCTGGGGAATAGCCCAACTACGATCGTCACCTTATAGACCTCAATCGCAGGGAGCGATTGAGAGGTTCCACTCCACTCTGAAGACCATCTTAAGAGTGTATTGTGCAGAACAGGAGCGGAATGGGATGAGGCTGTCTGTCCAGCCCTGTTTGCGATCCGAGATGCTATAGTTGAGTCTCTGGGATTCTCTCCTTTCCAGCTAGTGTTTGGGCAAGAAGTAAGGAGCCCGTTATTGATGCTGAAGGAGCAATTGACGGCGGAGAAGACATTAGTGACAATGGAAGAGTATGTGCAGAAATTCCATGAACGATTGGAAACGGCAAAGGAATTGGCTGCTGATCACTTGAAGACAGCTCAAGAGAAGATGTCGATCTGGTACGACAAAAAGGCTGTCCCAAGGGAGTTCGAGGCAGGAGCCAGAGTGATGATGTTGCTACCTGGGAGAGGTAGAGTGACGGAATCACGCTTTGGTGGTCCATACTCGGTTGTTCGGCGTGTGGGTCCTGTAAGTTATGAGATCAGCAAGCCGAAACGCCCCAACAAGACACAGGTATGTCACATCAACCGTTTAAAGCCATACTTCCCTGAGGAGCAAGAGGGCGCGAGAGTGAAGGGAGCAACACAGTCGCAAAAAGGGAAATTGGCTCTGTGTATGGAGATGAGCCAAGTGTTGCCAGTAGAGGAAAGAGAGTGGGCCCGTGCCGATGGTACGCGCCTGTCTAATACAGAAAGTTTGGTACATCTAGAAGAGAGGCTGCGTCATCTGGATCAAGGGAAAAGGAAAGATCTAGTGACCCTGATAAGAAGGAACAAGTCGCTCTTCACAGATGTGCCACGACGGCACAAGAGTGTGGTGCACGAGGAAGATGTGCGCGGAGAAAAGCCAGTCAAGCAGAGCGCTTATCGGGTGAGTTCTGAGAAGAGGAAGATCATGCGACAGGAGGTGGAATATCTGCTAGCGAATGATCTCGCTGAGCCCAGCAATGGTGAGTGGAGCTCGCCCTGTGTGCTGGTCAAGAAGAGTGACGGATCATATCGTTTTTGCACCGACTATCGCAAAGTGAATTCCATAACCGTGTCGGACTCTCACCCGATGCCCCGAATAAGAGATTGCATCGACCAAGTGGGAAACGCAAGGTTTGTCACCAAGGTCGATCTGTTGAAAGGATATTATCAAATCCCTTTGTCTCCGAGTGCGAGAAAGATCTCAGCGTTTGCTACTCCAGATGGATTGTACCAGTACAAAGTGCTTCCATTTGGTATGAAGAACAGCGGAAGTTGTTTTCAGAGGATGATGAACGAAGTGCTAAGAGGGATGGAAGGCTGCGCCGTGTACATAGATGATATTGTGGTGTACGCCGATAGCTGGAATTAACACATGAATCGACTGACGGAGTTGTTCCAACGATTGGAAGAAGCGAACCTGACAGTTAATCTGGCCAAGAGCGAATTCGGAAAGGCCCGATTAGAATACTTAGGTTTCGTCGTGGGTCAAGGGGAAGTGACTTCAGTAGACCAGAAAGTGATAACAATCAAAGAATATCCGAATCCCAGGACGAGAAAAGAATTGTCGCGATATTTAGGGATGATTGGATACTATAGAGGATTTTGCAAGAACTTCTCGACAGTGGCACACCCTCTGACTGAGTTGCTATCTAAGAACGTTAGATGGAAGTGGAGGGAAGCTTGCCAGGAGTCTTTCGAGAAGACTAAGAATTTGTTGACTGAAGCGCCAGTGCTGATTTCGCCTGACTTTGAGTCAGACTTTATCTTGTACATCGACGCTACCAACGTGGGGATTGGAGCCATGTTAGCTCAACAGAAGGACGGAGTCCACCGTCCAGTGGCATTCTACTCGAAGAAAATCAAAAAGTACCAGAGGGCTTATAGTACAGTGGAAAAGGAAGCCTTAGCCCTGATCCTGGCACTGAAGCATTTCGACGCCTATGTGGGGTGGAGGTACTAGACCGGTGCGAGTGTTCACCGATCATAATCCCTTGACGTTCGTGCACAGGATGAAGAACTCGAACCAGAGGAGAACAAGATGGGCCCTACTGTTACAAGAGTACTGGCTGGAAATCAGGCACATTAAAGGAAGGGAGAATGTGGTAGCAGATGCTCTCTCCCGGATTTACTAACCGATATGACTCTTATTTTTCTTATTTTAAGAGGAGGGGTATGTTACTGTGCCTTCTCCTATTTCTTTCGTTTGCCTGCTTTAAGAGTCATACCAGCTCTCCCTACTGATTCTCTGAGATACAGGGAGTCTGTTGGTATTTGTGGCGACCAGACCGGCTGCCAGATAAGGGAGAAATTTACATTATAAGTTGTAGGTAAGGGGAAGGTGGCGCCCTGATATAAATGAAAGAGTACCCCCTACCTGCAGATCCGCCATTTTGTAGAAAACGCTAGCCGATTGCGGATTGGCCGACTTAGGTCACGGGCGACCAATCAGAGCCCGCCGTGACGTCACCGAGTCCCCTGGGTGGCGCCAACGTCAGAGTTGACCTGACTGTGGAGGTGAGAGGGCGTGCCTCGGTCAGCTCTCAAGGATTTGAGGCTTTACGAGCCTTTCTCATTGGATGAGAGCTAGCCATCGCAGCCCACCATCGTTATTGGAGACCCTGCGCTTCTGGGAAGCAAAAAGGAAGCCAAGTTCATTGAGCGGAGGAGTGCCAAACTTGGAAAATTGGTCAGCGACGACGCTGGGCGGCGCCGCTCGACGCTGAGGATCTGGAAGGTGCGGCGTGCAGGCTTAGTTGTGACCGGGTCACATTCACTGAGGGCTTTGGAGGGACGACACCGTTCCTAGGACAAGGAGCAACGCCTTGTGGAAGGGACGAGTGCGTGCATTAGTGACTAGCTCAGTGCCCACTGGCGAACCAGGATTGGGATAGCTGAATCTCTGGGATTGGATCGGCGATGACGCGAAGGCTTCATGACACCTGAGGACCTGTGGAACGTTCCCGGATCGTCAAAGACCGACTCAGGAAGCGTGGGAATCTCACACCATCAAGGGACAGGCGTCATGAGCCAGGAATGTAAAGGTAGATCAAATTTCCCTCCCATTACCCCTTGTTTGAATAGGCTAGATAGGCCACGATATTTGCTTATGTATGTTGCGGTATAGCTTAAATACTTTAGTAGTAGGATAGGCTGCAGGGCAGCTTGTGTCCAGGACTGTTGGAGAGGACAGTGTGCGTGGATGGCAGGACAGTTGAAGAGGAGGTGGCGAAGAGGCCCTTCTGTGAGAGAGTGTGTGACTCCTGTCTAATCTGCCCAGTTGAAGGAGTGGTTGGAGGTCGTGAAAGAAGAGTTGCTGACGATCTCCAGATTTATTATCCTTATTTTCCTTTTCATGTATTGCTTGTGATTGTATGTGTGAACATGTAATTTGTGTCAGTAAATTCACACATTTTATCTTTGTGTTTAAGTGTGCCTCCATTATAATATTTCTCTATGAGCATACACGAGGGTTATCATAGTGCAACCTAGGGAACATCACGTTCTCTATAGACGTTCTTATCGCCTGGAGAGTGGTAAAGCGGCACAGACATATAAAAGTGTACCCTAGGCCATCCGACTAGTATCAGAGCCTGACTGGTGGCAACAGGTAATGTAATGGCTGGAGAGAGGTAAAGCAACACAGACTTTTATGGGAGAGTACCCTGGGCTGACAGTCCAGTATCAGATCTATTGGAGCAGCAACACTCTGGCAACAAACAGTATAGAATACACCCCCTTAACTGCATCGCTGGGGTGCAGATATACTAACCCAGCTGGCGACCTTGTTAAGAAGAAGATAGGGAAGGCAGGCGGGAAAGGAGTTCCTGCAACCTTTTTGTCTGGCAGGCAAGACTCAGGGAGCTTATTGTTATAAGGTAAGCCTGAGTCTTCCTTCACTTCTCCACGGGTCTAGGCCGGAATTGTTAACAGCATTTTCCCCGTGTTTGACTGAAGGGCTCCCAGGGTGAATCAGTGGCACCCCCCTTTAGTGTTGGGAGCAAAGACCTGCGGTGGTGGGCATTGCAGGTCCTCTCCTGTGGGACCAAGGAGACTCCGGTGAATCCCGGGAGTCGGAGGGGCTGAGTATTCTGCCTTCTGAGCCCCTAGCAGTCGAGTTCTAATAAAGCCCCAGCCCACCCCTTGTGACACCAGAGACATGGCTCACCTTAACAGTGACCAGAGACATGGCTCACCTTAACAGTGACCAGAGACATGACTCACCTTAATAGTGACCAGAGACATGGCTCACCTTAACAGTGACCAGAGACATGGCTTACCTTAACAGTGACCAGAGACATGGCTCACCTTAACAGTGACCAGAGACATGAATCACCTTAACAGTGACCAGAGACATGGCTTACCTTAACTGTGACCAGAGACATGACTCACCTTAATAGTGACCAGAGACATGGCTCACCTTAACAGTGACCAGAGACATGACTCACCTTAACAGTGACCAGAGACATGGCTCACCTTAACAGTGACCAGAGACATGGCTCACCTTAACAGTGACCAGAGACATGGCTCATCTTAACAGTGACCAGAGATATGGCTCACCTTAACAGTGACCAGAGACATGGCTCACCTTAACAGTGACCAGAGACATGACTCACCTTAACAGTGACCAGAGACATGGCTCACCTTAACAGTGACCAGAGACATGGCTCATCTTAACAGTGACCAGAGACATGGCTCACCTTAACAGTGACCAGAGACATGGCTCACCTTAACAGTGACCAGACACATGGCTCACCTTAACAGTGACCAGTGACATGGCTTACCTTAACAGTGACCAGAGACATGACTCACCTTAACAGTGACCAGAGACATGGCTTACCTTAACAGTGACCAGAGACATGGCTCATCTTAACAGTGACCAGAGACATGGCTCACCTTAACAGTGACCAGAGACATGTCTCACCTTAACAGTGACCAGAGACATGGCTCACCTTAACAGTGACCAGAGACATGGCTTACCTTAACAGTGACCAGAGACATGACTCACCTTAACAGTGACCAGAGACATGGCTTACCTTAACAGTGACCAGAGACATGGCTCACCTTAACAGCGAGGAAATTTGGTGTTGGAGTATGTGTGATATACGGGTCGTTGGTGTGCCTGTGAAAGACTTAGTAGAGGAAGGCAATCATGGAAGCTCTTCAGTTCTCTGAAGGTAATGAAACAAGTAATGGTTCTCTAAGGAACGTGTTTCAGTTAGGTAGGCCAAGGAAATCACTATAGTTTGCCATACAAGTGATTTCATCTCTTTATAGTAAAATGAGGAGAAATCAAAGTTTCTTAATTTGTTATAAGTTGTGAGATTACAGTGTAGGAGACCCGTTAATGCAGATGTACTCACCTAGTTGTGCTTGCATGGGTTGAGCTTTGGCTATTTGGTCCCGCCTCTCAACTCTCTATCAACTGATGTACAGGTTCCTGAGCCTACAGGGGTCTATCATATCTACAATTGAAACTTTGTATGGAGTCAGTCTCCACCACCTCACTTCCAAATGTATTCCCTTTTTTAACTACTCTGACACTGAAAAAGTTCTTTCTCATATCTCTGTGGCTCATTTGGGCAGTTAATTTCTACCTGTGTCCCCCTTGTTTTAAATAGCCCGTCTTTATCTACCCTATCAATTCCTTTGAGACTCTTTTATGTGGTGATCATGTTCCCCCAACTCTTCTGTCTTCCAGCGACGTGAGGTTTAATTCCCGTAGTCTCTCCTTGTAGCTCATACCTCGCAGTTTGGGTACTAGTCTGGTGGCAAACCGTTGAACCTTTTCTTTTTTAGTCTCATGCTTGACTAGATATAGACTCCATGCTGGAGCTGCATATTTTTTTTATTTTTATTTTTTTGAGATATATACAAGAGTTGTTACATTCTTGTACAGCCACTAGTATGCGTAGCATTTTGGGCAGGTTCCTGGATACGACTCCCATGAAGAATCGTTTTTACAACCAAGTACCCATTTTACTGTTGAGTTAAACAGAGGCTACAGTTAAGGATTTGCACCCAGATACTCCCCGGCCACGATACGAACCCATGACAAAGCAGGATATTGCAGGATTGGTCTGACATATGTGGTATACAAAGTTCTGAATGATTTCTTACACAAGTTTCTAAAGGCCGTTCTCATGTTGGCCAACCTGGCATATGCTGCTGATTTTATCCTCATGATATTGGCTTTAGGGGATAGGTCTGGTGTGATATCAACCCCCAAGTCTTTCTCTCTCTCTTACTCCTGAAGAATTTCATTTCCCAAATGATACCTTGTATCTGGTCTCCTGCTCCCAACACCTATCTTTATTATATTACATTTCCTTGGGTTAAATTCTAACAACCATTTGTTGGACCATTCCTTCAGTTTGTCCAGGACTTCTTGAAGCCTCAAGCAGTACTCCTCCGTCTTAACACTTCTCATAATTTTGGCATCGTCAGCAAACATTGATGTATCTGTGTCTTTGTCCTCGTGTTCTCGGCCTTTATGATGAGTGTCAGAGTAATGAGGAGAGCGGGAAGCAGCCGAGTGTACATCATCCCTCACAGTGTGGTGAGTAACAGAGGTGTGAGTACCCCGGGTGGTCGGGTTGGATGCCAGGGACGGAGTGGTGTGAGTACTGTCAGGTCCCCAGACCTCATGGCAATGGTCGGCCTTGGTTGATCACCCAGAGATTATGACAAGATGGATGTAAAGCCGTTTTCATGAGCGAGTGGACTTAATGTCTTGGATCTGGAGTGGTTGGAGTCAAGATGCTGGAAGAGTTCTTCAAGGATAGTAAGGGAAGATGGAAGCCCAAGATGCCTAGGTTTCAGTTCAATCTTGTTTAATATTTACTAACCTTAAGATTTAAACAAAAAATCGCTTGTTTCAACTTTGAATATATATGAGATTTTTAACAAGCAGGGTGACCATCTCCACAAATAATGCACTGATGTGGATAGGCCTGGCAAGCTGATCAGAAGCGTCGAGCAACAAGTGGGATAAAGTGTATCTGTATTCCGACAAACATCGTCTCCATGATTGAAGGGTTTCATAAATTACACTCGACGAGGAAGTATCCATGAAGGGGATTTGCCCAATTGTGTCCAAGGATTGAATAACACATAAGGACATCAACCACTATTACGTAATTATATGTATAGTCTCTTCTTTACTTAGATGGTTTGATAAATGACTTGTAATCAGCTTCTGTTGCATAATTACAGATTATTATTACAGGTCGTTACCCATGGGGCTTGATGAGGATATTCCTCGTGTCGTATACGGTGGCTGTCGCATTTTTCTTCACACGGTACTTACAGCAGCAGGTAAGTAGTTATAAACTGACACGTGTAGCTTCCTTTAATTCATTGTTTTACACTATTGCACTTGTTTTATTTTTTATTTAACCAACTGGGGAGCTCGTCATCCCTCCATGAAGTACAGGGCCACATCTTCATTACACACAATTTTCATCTTTGTAACATTTTCACGACCATAACAGACTCTTCCAGTTCTCATATGAAAACAAAATATGTAGATGATGTCATATAGATTACAAAAGCTTCAAAGGAAGGCTATGGAAGAACAACAGAGATGAATCCCCATTTAACCTTTGACTTCCCCTTGATTCAGCTGATAAAGTGTTGTCAGTTATTTGTACTTACAGAAGGTAGATGATGCATTATTTAATTTAAAAGAAAAAATATGAACATTTTGGGAAGTTTTAATTGTAGTTTATAACTGAAACAAAGAAACACTTGCTAAATGACTACAACTACCACCAATGCCATTACCTATACACTATTTGCACAACAACCATCACTACCACCATCATCTTGGTTGATGATTTCAACTTACGGCATCTAAAATGGAAAAAAAATATGGCAAATACAGTCATTCCAGAAAGCATCTTAGGAAGAAGTCTAAATGAACAGTCACACACAAATGACCTCATGCAAATGTATGAGAGTTTTCCTTTAAACAGCAAATAGTAGAACCAACTAGAAAGGAGAACATCGTAGATCTTATTTTCACAAACAATGATGAGCTCATTAGGGTCATAACGATTACCAATACATGTTACTCCTATCACAACCTAATAGAAGTTCAGACAAGCATGACCTGTGCAGCCAGTCTCAATTTCAAGATGAGGAGAATTCAGTATATTCAATTTCAATAACAAACTGATTAATTGGGAACTAATAAACCAGTACAACGCAGAAATATGCTGGGAAGAACAGCTAGATAATGCAACTTTAACTAGTGTGTCGAGAACGTAGGCACAATAGTACAAGATATATGTGGAAATCACATACCATTAAAGAAAAAAAGAGAAAAAGAGGCAAATTGGAACGAGAACGGCATTCCCTCTATATGCGAAGAAAATAAATCACAGAACATCTCAAATGTGCCACTCTATCCCAACAACGACTAGGTGGAGATATGGAAATGCTCGAGCTTAACGTGCAGAGAATCATATAATTCAGGAGAGGCAAATAGTACAAATGGCTATAAGTGCAAAAGAGAGGAATAAAAAAATTCTTGTTCTCAAGTTCAAAATTTAGTATAAAATTTACATATAGCAATGGACCTTGAACAAGTGTGATGGAACGTTTACAAATAACAAAGAAATGAATGAAATACATAGGCTACAGAACGACTCAGACTCCTTGAATTCTACATTCATCAAGACGTGCACAACATCACATCACAGGCTGTTGTGCATCTGTGCATCCTAAGTATCAGGAAGCCTAGATACCGGTGTTATCCCTTACGTACTCAAAACAATGGAGATCGCGCCACATCAAAAAGGAAGTAGTAAATCAGATACGAATAATTATAGACCAATGACCCTAACAACATTTGTCATACAAATCTTTCAAAGAGTGCTAAGAAGTAAGATCACTAATCACATGGACTCGCAATATCTATATAACCCTGGACCACTTGGTTTCAAAACAGGGTGCTCTTGCCTCTCACAATTGCTAGATCACTTTGACATGGCAATAAATGCCACAAGAGGAAAGCACAATGCTGACTTATTATACACAGACTTTGTAAAAAGCTTTTGACAAATGTGACCATGGTGCTATTGCACACAAAAGCATTCAAAAGTAATTACTAGCAAAAAAGGGAAGACGGATCCTTAACTTTCAAACGAAGAGAAATCAGAGTGCAATAGTTAACAAAGTAAAATCAGGATCATCCAGAGGGAAAAGCTCCGTCCCCCCAAGGTACCCTGCTTGCTCCTGTATTTTTTTTCTTCCATTTATCAGACATATGCAAGTAAACAATCTATTGTGCTGTGTCATCCTTTGCATATGGCACTGGGATTTTGATAAGAGTAGACAATATAGAGGACACAGAAAACCTCCAGTCTGATGTTCAGGTCATTCAAAATGCCACAGATAATATGTTTAATGGAGCTCATGTGTTCTGAAAGAAACGAAAATATAAAAACGGAAACTATAAAATCACAGTTAAGGTGCTAGGTGACGATGCACCGAAACTTCCTCAAACACACTAAATTTTTGTTGTGAATAATCTTCATGGTAAATGGTCCAACGTTTTCTAATAGATCAACATCAAACCACGAAAAGAAAAAAGTTATAAAAATTGCAAAAAAAATCACGATTTCAAATTAGTGATAAAAATCTTAAAATGTCAATAATTGTTATTTTATTAGCAGTTGGAGAACATATGTGGGAACCGACCTGTGAGATTTTTATTTATTTAATTTATATGAATTTATATTTACGTTAATTTATATACTTAGATAACAATTTGTATAATGATAAGTGGACTGTATTTCTGCAATAATCTCATAATCTCACAAATCGATCCTCTACACATTAGGGGGGTTTATTAAATTTATATATATGCAGCCAATCAAACTACAGTAATAGACTACATACATTGACGAGGTTCCTTATCTTATTGTACAGCAGGCCTTAGTCCACCAGGTATAACCAGGATGTAGACACCACATTTTCCCTCTTTGAGGTAGCTTCCATCACCCTGGTAACTGATGCACAAAGCATGCTTCCTCGTCTTGACCTGTCAAAAGGGCGCTAGCTGTGAAGCCAGAATCCTAGTATATGACAGGTATATCAGAGAAAACACTGTACAAGGAACCATGAAGACCTGGCTTAATTACCTTTAGTATGAGGTGATCTTATGCTCTAACCGGTTCACCCTATCTAATGACATTAATGGCCATAAATGATAGATAAATGGGTTTCAGTAGAAGCACTTAACTTGAATTTGTTGACAGCGTGTTGATAATGGTACACCTTTGGTTTCCATAACACTTCGTCCAAGTAAAATTAACAGGAGCCGTATTTGCTCCCGTGAGCCTCTGGTCTAAGTCTAACAATGGCTGCCCCTCCTTCCTCACTGACGCTACTGGCCTACATTGTCCAGATGACAGTAAGTGATAGAAGGGTCACATTTACTCTACTTTAATTCTGATAATTAAGTTAATTTATATGAGATGTTTTTATGATGGTAAAGTCCAAAGACTAATGTATTTAAGAATAATTCCCACCATAATAGGTGGTGAATTTATAATAGTGTGTGGTAATGATATTCCGTTTTCTATAGACGGTAATTCCACTACAAGTTACGTTTTCTATGGGTTAACTTGTTTATACAATACAGCAGCAATTATCTGTCTGCTCTATTGCTCTATCTATAAAGCCAACAAACTTTGTAAAATCTCTTTATGTATGTACCTTTGCCTAAATAAAAATTATTATTATTATTATTATTATTATTATTATTATATTATTATTAAATGGTGTCGGATTTTCCGACAACATATCATATATATGCCAGAATGGCATACAATGTTCATGAATCTTTGATAAAATTATTGTTTGAAAGTACAGTATAGTTTACTGTAAAACATTTTTTTCAATGTGGCCATCCAAATATGTGCCAGATTTATAAGTAAAAAAATTATAACTCCAAACGTTATTGCTTTATGACTAAACAAAGTTATAGAGACCTTAGATCTAAGAACTTTGTACATAATATGTATAAATGGTGCGAATCGGTCAGAAACTTAATTTTTTATCAGGTCACAAAGTTAAATTCCTATTTTAGAGATAATTGAAGTTGAAATTATTGACTACCCATATTAAAATATGGGTAGTTCTAATTAATGAATTGTCTTTTATGTTTTAATAAACATTGCTTGGCATTCGTACTCGGTCATGTGAAAGTTGTAGGTCAATTTGTTGAAATGAAGTAAAAAAAAAATAACCCCCCAAAAAACATAATATATGGACTCGTTAGGGATAACTGTAAAACAGACACTGGGCCCCTTAACTATCTAACAGTAGGTTAGACATATATATAAATGAGATTGGGTGGATATAAATAGGAGCTGACTGGTAAGGTCCAATTGACCTTCTGCAGTTACCTTCATTCTTATATTTTTATGTTCATATAACGAAACATATATATTGAAGTGACTTTATTGTCCATATATAAGTGATGAGGCCCTCATATGCTCTTTATTCATCAATACAACCAAAATAGTCAAAGATAATAGAGCATGAACTCTGTAAATAAATCGGCCAAAAATAATGTAGGGAACAACTTCTGCCACCTGTGGCTGATTAACATGTTGACCAATTTCGTTCCAAGTTCACATGCTTAGTGCCAGATTTACATTCTCCAAGATGTAGAAGTCACCATAAAATCCGCATAGAAACAAAGGAGAGAGAGAGGGAAAAAAGAGGTTGTCAGCTTTTCGTACAAAGGAACATAAGAAATATCACCATTGGGCAATGTATTTATATGATAAATAATATAATACAGCATAATAACATACTAACTCATTATTATGTGTGAAATTTGGCCCTCCAGGTGGCACCAGGGACATATCCACTTTGTGGAGCCTCCTTACTACTACTTGTATTCTGTGTGCGTCAAACAGGTGCTTGTATCACTTTATCCCTGACTGCCAGTAAATACGTGTTATCGTTATTATCAGTACCGGTTGCCGCTCGTCGCACTCGCATTTATTTGTTAAAAGTTCGTAAAAAAAATCCATTTCATAACATATTGGGATGAAATTTTCAGGACGCTGATGCCAAATAACGTGAGATTTGTTTAAAAGTTTTCACTATATTTCATATTTAGAAAGGTCTCCTCCGTCACCGGGCCCCTAAAGTCATACTGTAGAAGGAAAAAGCTATGTATAGGATATTTGATTTATCATATCAGTAGGATTTATCTTTAAAGAACCCACTTATCTGTTACAACCGAGAAAAAGGCCTGGCTCGATAACATGAACCTCTCAGACCAGGGCTGCTATACCAATAATGATAATTTTTAATAGTGCACTACTCTAGAGTGAAATCTTGTTGCACACTTACAGGCCCTTTCAAAGCTGGAGATATTGCCGACCTAGAGATTGGCATAGATTCTTTACTGCAGGAATCCACTATAAAACTTCAACATTTTTGGGACCGATTAAAATGTTTATATCTGTATTCTCTAAAGCGCAGGCAAGAGAGAGATATATAATAATTTACACCTGAAAAATATTAGAGGGATTGGTTCCAAGCCTGCACAAGGAAATAACATCACATGAGACCAGGAGGCATGGCATGATGTGCAAAATAGCCCCCATTGAAATGAAGAGGTGCAATAGCTACTCTTAAAAGGAGCTCTATAAACATCAAAGGCCCAAGACTTTTCAACATTCTTTCTTTACACATAAGGGACATAACTGACCGGCCTCTCACGTGACAAAGACAGATCTCGATAAACACCTCCAAAGATTTCTAATCAACCAGATTGTGTTTCATATGCATTCAACAGCCTGATTAACCAGAACCCCAACCAGGAGGCTTGGTCAGAAACTGGGCTATGGGGACGTTAATCCTCAGAATCACCCCCAAGGTAGCCACCACTACGACCACCTCTACCATCAGAACTACTACCACCACCACTACTAATACAACAACTACCACAACTACAACTACCCCACTACTATAACACCACATCTACCCCTACCACTATAACCACCACCACCACCGCTGCAATCACCGTAGCTGCCTGCCACTGCCACCACCACATAACAACAGCTATTTACAATTTATTCACAATACAATAAATTTAATAACACTGAGACTTGGAATACTCTCTAGTTTTCTCTTGAAGATGTTCATGTTTTTTCTGGCAATATTTCTTATACTCGCTAGGAGGAAGTTGACCAACCATGGACCTCTGATGTTTATACAGCGTTCTCTGATTGTGCCTGTGGTGCCCATGCTCTTCACTGGTTCTATTCTGCATTTTCTTACATATCGTTCGTTCCAGTATGATGTTATTTTACCGTGTAGATTTGGGACCTCGCTCTCCAGTATTTTCCATGTGTATGTTATTTGATATCTCTCTCGTCTCCTTTCTAATGACTACATTTGGAGAGCTTTGAGACGATCTCAATAATTTAGGTGCTCTATTGCATCAATGTTCTCTGTACTCCTTTATATTTCAGCAATCTCTCCTGATCTGAAGGGAGAAGTGAGTACTGAGCAGTACTCAAGATGGGACAGCACAAGTGATTTGAAGAGTACAACCATTGTGATAGAATATCTAGATTTGAAAGTTCTCGTAATCCATCCTATCTTTTTCTGGCTGATGCAATATTTGGTTGGTTATGCTCTCTAAACGTAAGGTCGTCAGACATCATTGTTCCAAAATCCTTTACATGCTGTTTTCCTACTATGGGTAGATGTGATTGTATTTTGTACCCTTTATTACGTTCAAGGTTCTCATTTTTACCGTTTCTGAATACCTGGAATTTATTTATCATGTTATTTTTTGCTGGCCAGTCGAAAATTTTATTAATATCAGCTAGACGTTTTTCAATGTCTTCAGCAGAGGTAATTTTCATGCTGATATTTATGTCATCTGCAAAGGATGATACTAAGCTGTGCCTAGTATTTGAGTCGTTATCTGATATGAGAATACGGAAAAGCAGTGGTGCAAGGACTGTACCTTGAGGAATAGAGCTTTTTACTGTGCTTGGACTCGATTTTATATGGTTGACTGTTATTCATTGTGTTCTGTTCGACAGAAAAGAGTATCCAGCGTCCTACTTTACCAGTTATTCCAATTGACCACGTTTTGTGTGCTATCACTCCATGGCCACATTTATCGAATGCCTTTGCAAAGTATGTGTATACCTCATCTGCATTCTGTTTTTCTTCTAATGCCTCAGTGACTTTGTCGTAGTAGTCAAGTAGCCTTTTCTTTTCTACCACAGACGTGGCCACACATTTAAAATGTGTGCTAACATTGCTAGCACACTTGCAATGTATGATAACCAGCATATATACATTTTCTTCTGTCCTCCATGGACAGGGCGAGAGATCTGTTAAACACATAGGTCAGGGGGGTCAAGTAGCTGTGAGAGGCATGATCTTCCTGCTCTAAATCCATGTTGGCCTGGGTTGTGGAGATCATTGGTTTCCATGAAAGTAGTGATCTGACTACTGATCACTCTCTCAAATACTTTTTATTATGTGAAACATTAGTGCAACTGGTCTATAATTCTTTGCCAATGCTTTGCTCCCTTCCTTGTGAAGAGGGGTTATGTCTGCTGATTTAAGCGTATTTGGTACCTCTCCTGTGCCCAAGCTCTTCCACCACACTATACTGAGTGCCTGCGCTATAAGCACTTTGCATTTCTTTATAAATTTTGAATTCCATGAGTCTGGCCCCTTGGGCTGAGTGCATGGGTATGTTGTCAGTTTCCCTTTCAAAATCTTCCATGCTTGTGTTGATATCAGTTATATTTACAGGGGTTTGAATATCACGCATAAAGAAGTTGTCTGGACCTTTCACTTTCATGTTGTTTATTGGAGTGCTAAACATGTTCTAATACTGTTTTTTTTTAGGATTTCACTGATTTCTCTATCATCCTCCGTGTATGAACCTTCACTTCTACGAATAGGTCCAATACTGGCAGTGGTTTTTGCTTTTGATTTTGCATATGTGAAGAAATATTTAGGGTTTTTCTTTATTTCTTGAATTGCTTTCTGTTCTATTTGCTTTTCTTCAATCTGATAGGAATGCTTCAGTCTCTGTTCTATTTCTTCAATCTCCCTTATTATTTAAATTATTCCTTCTTTGTTTAGAAAGTCGTGTATGATTAAGCATTTCCGTTATTTTTTGTCTTCTTTTATATTGTCGTCTTCGTTCTCTTTCTACGTTGGACCTCTTTCTGGCTTTCCTCAAAAGACACACCTGGAGACAGAAAGTGTTTGAGACACACTTCATATGCTTCAGAAGTCAGTTTTTCTATTCCTTGTGTAGGATTTTTATTACTTACAACAGTTTCCCAATAAATGTTTGAAAGGTCCCTGTATATTTTCTCCGAGTCTATTATTTTATAATTACAATTGAATTTACTGAATAAACCTTCTCGCTTGTTGTTTCTCTTGGACCTACTACCGTTATTATGTTAGTTTGCACTTCAATGATCTTGTGGTCCGAATCTATAGTGTCTGAGATTGTAATGTCTCTGATAAGCTTATCATTGTTTGTGAATATCAGGTCCAGCGTGTTTTCGTTCTTAGTTGGTTCTGTAATCTGCAGATTGAGCGATAATTTTTCACAGAACCACAGTGGTTCTCTGACCTGTGGTTGGTTATTTCCAGGTTGATTTCCTGCTATAAAGAAATTGTTTACTATGCTCCATTTTAAAGTGAGTAGATTGAAGTCTCCAAGAAATATAATACTTGGTACTGGGTTTGCAGGTTAACAAGAATAGTCTCTATTTTGTGTATCTGCTCAGAAATTCGTAAACTGTTGCCTCTGGCTGTTTGTATATTAGAATAATGATTAGATTTATAATTTCTATCTTGATCGCAAGTACCTCTACCACCTCATTGGATTAGTTTAGAAGCTCTGTGCATTCCTGTTCCTCTTTAATATACAGACCTTCTCCTCCACTTGACCTAATTACTCTGTCACAACTATACAGATTATATAATATGGGATCCATATTTCACTATCCATGTAGTCTTTCGTGTGGGTTTCTGTAAATGCACCAAATATTGAGTTCGGTTCTGTTAGAAGGCCGTTTATAAACTTAACTTTATTTCTTGATTTTGACTTTAGGCCTTGTATGTTTGCAAATATAAATTATTTCCCATACTGCATGTCACTTCTGGTGGGCTTTGGTAGTTCTCCCCCTCTCCACCTGGACCTGGGTGTACTGTTTTGGTAGTGATTCGTCCAGTGTTGGTAGTAGTACGAGCGTTGTGTGGTGTAGTACCTGTGTAAATGATAATGACCTGCATTCCAGTCTTGTTGATATCACCCTCTTCCTCTGTAACCCTGGAGTGGTTCTATCTGCCTATTCCTCTGTCTCATATGTTCTATTCTGTTTATGCCTGCCATTTAAAAAAATATATATTAATAGCATATTGATCTTCCCATCTATAACGCTGTGTACCTCTCATGTGGAATTCCGGCCACTGAAGATTTTAACATTTTCTTTCATTGATTGAAAATTTACATAGTTTAGGGTGCACTCTATTTACATACTATAAACTATTTACATAGTTTATCTGCACTCTGTTCCAAAATGGCACGAACCGCTAGAAAAAAAACTCCCTGCATTTTCGAGGATGCAGAAAAGGGCATTTTGTGCCTTTTTCCAATATTTCCTGATTCCTTGTGCGTAATTTTTGCAAATATTCTCAGTTTTTATTTTCTCCATGTTATTTATACCTGCGCTTGTCTTGGCCACCTGTTTATTTTCCACCTCTTTTCATCGTCCCAATTCCTACGTTTATGCACTGTTTTCCACTGTTGCTCTCATTGTTTATATTTCCTGGCTCTGCAATATGGCTGTTGTTTTGTACCACAATACCTTCTCCCTCCACACTACTGTTGTTACTCTCTAAACCACCGGTTCCTGAGTTTTGGTTGCTGTCCAGTGCTGTTTTTCACAATCCGCATATATCGCTGGTAGCTTTTCTGTGAATGTTAATCTGTGTGCCTGAGGCATGACATTCGTCAGTTGGGTTATGTTTTACCATTTTAACCTGTCATTGTAACAAATCAGGTATATCCCATATCTTTTTGTGCATGGTTTAGATAATTCTGCACAGTTCAGGTGAAATCTTGTGTTGCAGATGTAACAATTGACGCCTACAATACGTCTCCCAAAAGTTTAAAAACACTTGCCACACACCTCCATTATCTTATGTATTGTATTATATTGTATTTGTGCTTTACCGTATGTATCCCTTGCTGACTTTAGTAAATTTTACTATTTATAATATTATATGTATATATTTATGATATTGCATATATGGTTATTGGTTAAAAATTTATGGGAAGGAACTTATCATATAGTAGAGGGTGATGGTCACAGTGGGATGTACAGTCGACCGTTGTTGTCCCAGTTCGCGGGATGGATGCCACCAGTTGCCAGTTCCTCAATTAAAACGCTGATTTATTGTTTGCCTGTATAACCATATAGAGTTTTCCGCCTAATTCCTGGTTTGCAATGGTATTCACTCACTCTATTACTAATTCTTAGATTTACATTCCCGTTTTAAAGTATACCTTCATAGTATATTATCACTGAGGAACGTCCCATACACTGGGTAGGCCTCGTGGCTGGTGTAAACACAGCCTAGTGCATTGCCTTCTGTTGGCATTTGTAGTTTTATCATTTTCCATGTGCAATTTGTTACGAACCTTACCTCCTGTGGAGGTTGGTTTCGGTTGTAAAATGTTGGTGAACACAGGGAGAGTGTATATTAGTATAAATCCCCAGCTGAGATCAGGGAGGCCGCGAGTCATCATTATTGCTCCGCCCAGTAAAGTAGTGCCTTCTCAGCTGGAGATCATCAGAAATAATGTGAACTTGAAAAGCTTAACTAAGTAAGGGAAAAATGGACTCTATTAAAAAGTATGCATGGGGGAATATAGTAAATAAAATCATTAATGTGTTTGATAGCATATGTAAAGAGTAGAGTATTAAGGGGCGATGATGCAAGAGAGGTGGACGCCATCTTGACTGGAGGGGGAGGTGTATCGCTGCCGACCGTTCCTGCTCTTTGAGGGGTTTTCTCTGGCCGTTCAGTCAGATAAGCCTATCCTTGTCTATATCCAGGGTTGCAAGATTAGGTAGAGTAATATTACAGAAGTTGGAGAGGTTTTATAAGAGTCCAGGTTTCCTAGAGGCAAAAATATATGTGTCGTTGGATAATAGCGGTTTGTGGCTGGGTGCATGACACCAGGAATTTGACAGTGAGCCGTGGGGCGGTCAGAGCCACTTGAGTTTATAATATATAGTGATCTTATGTTGTAAGGAAAACGCCTTGTTAAATGTAATCCTGTGTGACTTGTACGTATAAATTTGACTTGTGTACTAGGCTGTTTCCCTTACTCCTCATACTCCCTAGACAACATTGTAAGGACCACCACCACCAAATTCTCACTAGCTCTCTATGACAACAAAAACGTATCACTGCTGATGACATCAGTAAGACCAGGCCCCGTGATACAATTCCCCTACACTTTCAACTTATATATATGTGTTGTGTTACACGTTCCACTTCACTGCTCAACGAATCACTGTTCACTATATTTGACAGTGCATGCGGATATCAGCTATCCATTAGCCTCGTGGCACTGGCTCCCATGTGGTCACACGTTTATTCTCTATTTAACTTAATGTTCCATTGTTAATGACTGTATTCACCTTTCCTTCGGGTTTGTGATGACTGTGATCAGTGATCCATGGCTGCAACCCTCCAAAAAACTGGTATATTTTGAAATTTTAACCGAGCACGGCCAACACGTCTTTCCCTCCCCTCACTCCCCACTAAGCATTGGGGTTGGTGTTCAGTATGGACAAAAAGGCTGAAATATCTTGGAAAACACTGAACTGGGTAAACAAATGCCTGAAAGACAAAGAGCAAAAAGTCATAGACAGAGAGGCGGTTACAAAAAGGAGGAATATAGCAAGTAGGACACAAAAGGCTTAATCCTCGAAATGCTGCTATTTATGTCAACGACCTCCCAAAGCTGATGCGGAAAGTAAAAAAAAGGAGGTCTGCTGGAAATTATAGAAGGATGTTGATAAACGCCAGGCATGGAGGAGCAAACGGTGTCTGTGTGCCGATATTAACACCATCTGAGGAGTGAGGTGCGGCGATATCGACGCCATCTGAGGAGTGAGGTGCGGGGATATCGACGCCATCTGCAGACCTGCTCTCCAACCCCGATTCATTAAGGTGTGACATGGACAACGCTACCCGTTGGTGGAGGTGTGGCAAGGTCAGCACCATCTGTGGAATGCTCCTGATCATAACTCATTTAGGAGGTGGCTTGATGATATACTGCCCTCTGGTGAGGGAGGTAACAATATCAACGCGATATCGTGTGCATCTGATCATATTTCCTCTTCCCTAAATGCTGTCATTCCATGTTATCCTCGTGTACTTATTGTCTGGCTATGACTTTTATATCCGCAAAAGGGATGAGGAGGGTCTCTTGAGCTATTGAAGGCAGTTCGCCCATGGCAGTCCAGAACTCCCAACTTGTCCCAGCGAGGACAAGTGGCCGGCGTCGGTAGAAGACAGTGTTTTGTCTATGTAGTGTTACTAGTTGAACTGACGAACAGTAACTGGCCGTAACAGTCTGGAATTCAGTCCCAAAGAGGTGTAAAATAATGATGATTGGAAAATGAGAAACGGAACCAGAATGCATCTACACCATAACGAGAGGCCAACTACATTGACTGGAAAGAGGGAATGATTTGAGTGAAAAACATTTCAGCACTAACGCCAAAGGCACACATTATAGGCAATAGGCAGCATATGTAATGGTAGTAAATAATAGATTTTAAATTCTAAATTAGCATTTAAAACCTAAATTAGGACTCCTTAAAGGCAATCTTCAACACATTGTTTAGACCAAAATTAAATAGCAGTACTGGCAAGAAATGAGGATATGTGATGAGGATAAACTAATGGGACTCACAACCCTAGAAGGTAGAATTAACAGAAGGGATATGATCACAACATCAGAGATACTGAGGGGAATAACCAAGGCGGCTATTTATCTTGAGATGATTTCGGGGCTTTTTAGTGTCCTCGACCAGGCCTCCACTCCCAGGAAGCAGCCCGTGACCGTTGACTAACACCCAGTTACCTATTTTACTGCTAGGTAGCAGGGGCATAGGGTGAAAGAATCTCTGCCCATTGTTTCTCGCCGGCGCCTGGGATCGAACCCAGGACCACAGGATCACAAGTCCAGCGTGCTGTCCGCTCGGCCGACCGACTCTCTTCATCAAGGTGAACAAAGACAGCTTTTTCAAATTGAGAGAAATTGGGACAGAAGATCACAAGTGGAAGCAGGAAATGCTAAGAAGTCAAAGGAATGGAAGGAATATACAATGTAGGGATAGTAAAAAAATATAATATACACAGAAAGAAGAGGCTAAAGAAGTCATATCCATCCACAACCTTATAGCTAAATTTGATAAAGTATTTGGACATCAGAATAGTTAAAATGAAATACAAAGGGGTACAACAAGGTTCGTATGTGGGGCAAAAAGAACTTGATCTCACTACCCCATAGACAAGTGCTGACAGGTAAGTACACACACACACACACACACACACACACACACACACACACACACACACACACACACACACACACACACACACACACACACACACACACACACACACACACACACGATGCCAAAATTATGAGAAGGATTAAGACAGAAGAGGACTGATTGAGGCTTCAAGAAGACCTAGACAAGCTGAAGGAATGGTCAAACAAATGGTTGTTAGAGTTTAACCCAAGCAAATGTAATGTAATGTAATGAAGATAGGTGCAGGGAGCAGGAGGCCAGATACAAGGTACCATCTGGGAGATGAAATACTTCAAGAGTCAGAGAAAGAAAAAGACTTGGGGGTTGATATCACGCCAGACCTGTCTCCTGCAGCCCATATCAAGAGGATAACATCAGCGGCATATGCCAGGCTGGCAAACATAAAAACGGCATTCAGAAACTTGTGTAAGGAATTATTCAGAACTTTGTATACAACATATGCTAGGCCAATCCTGGAGTATGCAGCCTCAGCATGGAGTCCATATCTAGTCAAGGATAAGACTAAACTAGAAAAGGTTCAAAGGTTTGCCACCAGACTAGTACCCGAGCTGAGAGGTATGAGCTACGAGAGAGACTACGGGAATTAAACCTCACTTCGCTGGAAGACAGAAGAGTTAGGGGGACATGATCACCACATTCAAGATTCTTAAGGGATTTGATAGCGCAGATAAAAACAGTCTTTTTAACACAAGGGTCACACGCATTAAGGGACACAGGTGGAAGCTGAGGGCCCAAATGAGCCAGAGAGATGTTAGAAAGAACTTTTTTAGTGTCAGAGTGGTTGACAAATGGAATGCATTAGGAAGTGATGTGGTAGAGGCTGACTCCATACACATTTCAAGTTTAGATATGATAGAGCCCAATAGGCTCAGGAACCCGTACACCAGTTGATTGACGGTTGAGAGGTGGGACCAAAGAGCTAAAGCTCAACCCCCGCAAGTACAACTAGGTGAGTACACACACACATATGGGCGCCGGTGGCTGAATGGACATCATGCTGGATACATAATCCTGTGGACCAGGGTTCGATTCCCGGCGCCGGCGAGAAACAAAATGGGCAGAGTTTCTTTCACCCTGATATCCCTGTTACCTAGCAGTAAAAAGGTACCAGGGAGTTAGACTGTTACGGGCTGCTTCCTGTGTGTGTGTGCGTGTGTGTGTGTGTGTGTGTGTGTGTGTGCGTGCGTGTGTACTCACCTAATTGTACTCACCTAATTGTGCTTGCGGGGGTTGAGCTTTGGCTCTTTGGTCCCGCCTCTCAACCGTCAATCAACTGGTGTACAGATTCCTGAGCCTACTGGGCTCTATCATATCTACATTTGAAACTGTGTATGGAGTCAGCCTCCACCACATCACTTCCAAGTGCATTCCATTTACTAACTACTCTGACACTGAAAAAGTTCTTTCTAACGTCTCTGTGGCTCATTTGGGTACTCAGCTTCCACCTGTGTCCCCTTGTTCGCGTCCCACCAGTGTTGAATAGTTCATCCTTGTTTACCTGCTCAATTCCCCTGAGGATTTTGTAGGTTGTGATCATGTCCCCCCTTACTCTTCTGTCTTCCAGTGTCGTAAGGTGCATTTCCCGCAGCCTTTCCTCATAACTCATGCCTCTTAGTTCTGGGACTTGTCTAGTAGTATACCTTTGGACTTTTTCCAGCTTCGTCTTGTGCTTGACAAGGTACGGGCTCCATGCTGGGGCCGCATACTCCAGGATTGGTCTTACATATGTGGTGTACAAGATTCTGAATGATTCCTTACACAGGTTCCTGAACGCCATTCTAATGTTAGCCAGGCTCGCATATGCCGCAATTGTTATTCTCTTTATGTGGGCTTCAGGAGACAGGTTTGGTGTGATATCAACTCCTAGATCTTTCTCTATGTCTGTTTCATTAAGTACTTCATCTCCTATTCTGTATCCTGTGCCTGGCCTCCTGTTTCCACTGCCTAGTTTCATTACTTTGCATTTACTCGGGTTGAACTTCAACAGCCATTTGTTGGACCATTCAATCAGTCTACCCAGGTCATCTTGTAGCCTCCTACTATCATCCTCTGTTTCAATCCTCCTCATAATTTTTGCATCGTCGGCAAACATTGAGAGGAACGAATCTATACCCTCTGGGAGATCATTTACATATACCAGAAACAGTATAGGTCCAAGGACTGACCCCTGCGGGACTCCACTTGTGACGTCTCGCCAATCTGAGACCTCACCCCTCACATAGACTCGTTGTCTCCTGTTGCTTAGGTACTCCTCTATCCACCGGAGTACCTTCCCTTTCACTCCAGCCTGCATCTCCAACTTTCGCACTAGCCTCATGTGTGGCACTGTATCAAAGGCTTTCTGACAATCCAAAAATATGCAGTCTGCCCACCCTTCTCTTTCTTGCCTTATTTTTGTTGCCTGGTCGTAGAATTCAAGTAACCCTGTGAGGCAGGACCTGCCATCCCTGAACCCATGTTGATGCTGTGTTACAAAGTTCCTTCGCTCCAGATGCTCCACTAGTTTTTTTTCGCACAATCTTCTCCATCAGCTTGCATGGTATGCAGGTTAGGGACACTGGCCTGTAGTTCAGTGCCTCCTGTCTATCCCCTTTCTTGTATATCGGGACTACGTTAGCTGCTTTCCAAATATCTGGCAGTTCTCCTGTTGCCAGTGATTTGTTATACACTATGGAGAGTGGTAGGCACAGTTCTCTTGCTCCTTCCCTTAGAACCCAAGGGGAGATTCCATCTGGGCCTATAGCCTTCGTCACATCCAACTCTAGTAAACACTTCCTTACTTCCCCACTGGTAATCTCAAACTCTTCCAGTGGTTCCTGGTTAGCTATTCCCTCACTTACCTCTGGAATTTCTCATTGCTCTAAGGTGAAGACCTCCAGGAATTTCTTATTCAATTCCTCACACACTTCCTTGTCATTTGTAGTGAATCCTTCCGCCCCTATCCTTAATTTCATAACCTGTTCCTTTACTGTTGTTTTTCTCCTAATGTGGCTAAGCAACAATTTAGGCTGAGTCTTTGCCTTGCTTGTGATGCCATTTTCGTATTGTCTTTCTGCCTCTCTTCTCATCCTGACATATTCATTCCTGGCATTCTGGTATCTTTCTCTGCTCTCTAGAGTCCTGTTATTCCTACAGTTTCTCCATGCCCTTTTACTTTGCTGCTTAGCTAGCCTACATTTCTGATTAAACCATGGGTTTCTCATTTTCATTTCTCTGTTTTCCTTTTGGACTGGGACAAACTTGTTTGCTGCGTCCTTGCACTTCTGCGTGATGTTATGTGTGTGTGTGTGTGTGTGTGTGTGTGTGTGTGTGTGTGTGTGTGTGTGTGTGTGTGTGTGTGTGTGTGTGTGTGTGTGTGTGTGCTTGTGTGTGTGTGTGTGTGTGTGTGTGTGTGTGTGTGTGTGTGTGTGTGTGTGTGTGTGTGTGTGTGTGTGTGTGTGTGTGTGTGTGCGTGTGTGTGTGTGTGTGTGCGTGTGTGTGTGTGTGTGTGTGTGGACAAGAAAATTAGTCAGTAGTTAGTAACAGTTGATTGATTGTCAGTTGAGAGGCGGGCCAAAAGAGCAGACCTCAACCCCCGCAAGCACAACTAGATGAATACACACGCTCACACATACACACACAAACACACACACACACACACACACACACACACACACACACACACACACACACACACACACACACACACACACACACACACACACACACACACACACGCACACACACACAAACACACACAAACACACACACACACACACACACACACACACACACACACACACACACACACACACACACACACACACACACACACACACACACACACACACACTCTCTCTCTCTCTCTCTTGACAAGGGACAAAATGGCAGGAGGCCGCAACAAGGACAAGGAAAGCAGCCAGGGAGATCAAACAAAGGAATTGCTAACCCAAGTTCTGGAGGAATTCAGGAGGGAGATGAATGAAATGAAGATTACAATTAACAATCTGCAAAGTGAGCTGACATCGGCAAGGGAGGAGATCAAATCTCTCACAGAGAAAAATAAAGAGACCGAGCATCAGATTATCATCCAAAGGGAAGGTGGGAATGTTACATTGGAAGGAAATGCCTCTGTACCTGATACATTTGCGGATATACTGAAAAAAACTCAGAAGCAATGGACACAGTGAGGGAGGTAGCGATGCAAGCAGCTACGTCACAGGAAGCAGCAAGGTGCACCACTCAACTGCTGGAGAGGAAAAGATCAGTGGTAGTTGTAGGCATCAAAGAACAGGAAGGATCCAACAGGCAAGAATGGAATGGCAAGGATAGAGAGGCAGTACATGGGCTACTGAGGGGGTTACAGTTGGAAGGGGCTGTACATAACATAGAGAAGGTTTTCTGGTTGGGCTGGTACAACAAGGACAGAAACCGACTTGTAAAGGTGGTGTTTACATACGAAACCACAAAGGAGGACATTCTCGAAAGGAAGAGTCGTCTGCAGCATACGGAGGGATACAAAAAAGTATTCCTGCAGAGGGACAGGACGAAGGAGGAGAGAGCCAGGGCAGCAGAGGCAAGGAGGAAGCGCAGGGAGAGAGGAGCAAACCAGGAAATCACAGCCCCCAACACAACAGTCCCAGAGGCAAGAGGAGAACCCAAAACCAGCATCCCAGCAACACCAGAGGGGAGGGCAACACCACCACCCCCCTCTGCATAGAAACCCTCCCTTCCCCTCACCCTACCTGCCAATCCCCCCCCCCACCCAATTCTGACCCCTGTCACCCCTTCCCCATTCCCGTCATGTCCCCCCTCCCACTTTCCCCCCTGTCTCCCCTCCCCTTTCATTCCATACCCTTCCTATCCCCCCTCACCCCGTATCTTCCATGTCCCCCCTATCTCCTTAACCCACACCCTACCTGTCCTCCCCTTCCCTTAAACCCCCACCCCCCACCCCAAAATCCTCTGAGACCCTGCAAACCACCTCACAGATCTTCTCACCCACGGAACAGCTTCCCACACCAGCAGAATGCTCGCCAAGAAAGGGACAAGAAAATGAACAGAAGAAAGTGAGCTTCAAGGCAATGTACACTAACATAGACGGGATTTCAAATAAAACAAGTGAACTAGGAGAATGGGCACTAGAAGAAAACCCAGACATAATAGCACTCACAGAAACAAAGTTAACGAAAATCATAACAAACGCAGTGTTTCCACAGGGCTACTATGTAGTGAGGAAAGAGAGAGAAGGGAGAGGAGGAGGTGGGGTAGCTCTGCTACTAAGAGAAGGTTGGAGTTTCGAAGAGATGGTAATTCAGAACTGTGAAGGTTTCAGTGACTACATTTCAGGCACCATAGCAACTGGAGGACAGAAAATTATAATAGTAGTCATATATAACCCCCACCAAATGACAGAAGACCCAGACAGGAATATGATAGAAACAACTTGGCCACCATCAATATAATAGAGAGAGCAGCTTCTGTGGCTAGCAGGAACGGATCCAGACTTCTAATCATGGGAGACTTCAACCATGGGAAGATAGATTGGGGGAACAGAGACTCACATGGAGGCCCAGACACATGGAGAGCTAAGCTGCTGGATGTGGCAACAAGAAACTTTCTAAGTCAACACGTCAAGGGACCGACAAGAATGAGAGGAGGGGATGAACCAGCCTTGCTTGATCTGATATTTACCCTAAATGAGTCGGATATAAGGGAAGTTAAGTTGGAAGCCCCCTTGGGAATGAGTGATCACAGTGTATTGAGCTTTGAGTACCTGGTTGAGCTGGGAATTATCACCCCCAAAAAAAAACTGGGAACCAAAGGGCTGGCGTACCGAAAGGGAAACTATGAGGAAATGAATAAATTCCTATGGGATATACATTAGGACACAGAACTCGGAACCAAGTCCGTACAAGACATGATGGACTATGTCACCCAAAAATGTCAGGAGGCTGTAAGCAGGTTTGTCCCAGCCCGACAGGAAAAAACAGAGAAGCAAAGGAAGAATCCATGGTTTAATAAGGAATGTATGAAAGCAAAGGAGCAGAACAAAAAGGCATAGAGGAACTTCCGTAATAACAGAACACCAGAAAGTAGAGAGAGATACCAGAGAACCAGGAACGAGTATGTCAGTGTGAGAAGAGCAGCTGAGAAAAGGTATGAAAATGATATAGCTAATAAAGCCAAGACCGAACCCAAGCTACTACACAGTCACATAAGGAGGAAGACAACAGTGAAGGAACAGGTGATGAAACTTAGGGTGGGCGAGGACAGGTACACAGAGAATGACAAAGAGGTGTGTGAAGAACTCAACAAAAGGTTCCAGGAGGTCTTTACAATAGAACAGGGAGATGTCGCGGCGCTAGAAGAGGTGGCAGCAAACCAGGTGACCTTGGATAGGTTCGAAATTACAAGAGATGAGGTCAAGAAGCACCTATTGGAGCTGGATGTGAGAAAAGCTGTTGGGCCGGATGGATTCTCGCCATGGGTATTCAAAGAGTGTGCAGGAGCACTTTGCCTACCACTCTCCATAGTGTATAGTAGGTCACTGGAAACAGGGGGACCTACCAGAAATATGGAAGACTGCTAATGTAGTACCAATATACAAAAAGGGTGACAGACAAGAGGCACTGAACTACAGGCCAGTGTCCTTAACTTGTATACCATGCAAGGTGATGGAGAAGATTGTGAGAAAAAACCTAGTAACACATCTGGAGAGAAGAGACTTCGTTACAACCCATCAACATGGGTTCAGGGAGGATAAATCTTGCCTTACAGGATTGATAAAATTCTACGATCAGGTGACAAAGATTAAACAAGAAAGAGAAGGGTGGGCGGACTGCATTTTTTTGGACTGTTGGAAAGCCTTTGACACAGCACCCCAAAAAAGGTTGATGCATAAGCTAGAGAAACAGGCAGGAGTAACTGGTAGGGCGCTCCAGTGGATAAGGGGGTACCTAAACAATAGGAAGCAGAGAGTTACAGTGAGGGGTGAGACCTCAGACTGGCGTGAAGTCACCAGTGGAGTCCCACAGGGCTCTGTACTTGGACCTATCCTGTTTCTGATATACGTAAATGATCTCCCAGAGGGTATAGACTCATTCCTCTCAATGTTTGCTGACGACCCCAAAATTATGAGAAGGATTAAGACAGAGGAGGACAGCTTGAGGCTTCAAGAAGACCTGGACAAGCTGCAGGAATGGTCGAACAAATGGCTGTTAGAGTTTAATCCAAGCAAATGTAATGTAATGATGATAGGAGTAGGAAGCAGGAGACCAGATACAAGGTATCACTTGGGAGATGAAATACTTCAAGAGTCCGAGAGAGAGAAAGACCTGGGGGTTGATATCACGCCAGACCTGTCCCCTGATGCTCACATCAAGAGGATAACAGCAGCAGCATATGCCAGGTTGGCTAACATAAGAACGGCCTTTAGAAACTTGTGTAAGGAATCTTTCAGAACATTATATACCACATATGTCAGACCAATCCTGGAGTATGCGGCACCAGCATGGAGTCCATATCTAGTCAAGCATAAGACTAAAATGGAAAAGGTTCAAAGGTTTGCCACCAGACTGTACCCGAGCTGAGAGGTATGAGCTACGAGGAGAGACTACGGGAATTAAACCTCACTTCGTTGGAAGACAGAAGAGTTAGGGGGGACATGATCACCACATTCAAGATTCTGAAGGGAATTGACAGGGTTGATAAAGACAGGCTGTTTAACACAAGGGGCACACGCACTAGGGGACACAGGTGGAAACTGAGTGCCCAAATGAGCCACAGAGATATTAGAAAGAACTTTTTAGTGTCAGAGTGGTTGACAAATGGAATGCATTAGGAAGTGATGTGGTGGAGGCTGACTCCATACACAGTTTCAAGTGTAGATATGATAGAGCCCAATAGGCTCAGGAACCTGTACACCTGTTGATTGGCAGTTGAGAGGCGGGACCAAAGAGCCAGAGCTCAACCCCCGCAAGCACAACTAGGTGAGTACAACTAGGTGAGTACACACACACACATAGGGGCTTCGTAGCCTGGTGGATAGCGCGCAGGACTCGTAATTCTGTGGCGCGGGTTCGATTCCCGCACGAGGCAGAAACAAATGGGCAAAGTTTCTTTCACCCTAAGTGCCCCTGTTACCTAGCAGTAAATAGGTACCTGGGAGTTAGTCAGCTGTCACGGGCTGCTTCCTGGGGTGTGTGTGTGTGGTGTGGAAAAAAAAAAAAAAAAAAAAAAGTAGTTAGTAAACCGTTGATTGACAGTTGAGAGGCGGGCCGAAAGAGCAAAGCTTAACCCCCGCAAAACACAACTAGTAAACACACACACACACAGACAGTGCACCCTAAAGAAGGGTGCAGAAGCATTAAGTGTGTCTCTCTCTGTGGTGTATAACAGGTCACTGGTAACATGAGACCTACCAGAAAGCTGGAAGAACAGCTAATGTAATCCTAATATACAATATGGGAGACAGGCAAAGAGGCACTGAACTACAGGCGTATCTCCCAAACACGTATACCATGCAAGGTGATGGAGAAGATCGTCAGGAAACGGCTCGAAGAACATCTAAAGGAAATGATTTTTGTAACACACTACCAGCATGGCTAGAGGGATAGTAAATCGTGCTTCACAGGCTTAAAAGAATTCGATGACCAGGCGACGAAAATTAGGCAAGAAAGAGATGGGTGGGCAGATTGCATTTTCTTGGATTTTCAAAAAGCCTTTGACAAAGTACCGAAAAAAAGGCTGTTGCAAACATTGGAGAAACAGGCAGGAGTAAAAGATAAGGGTGCTCCAGTGGATAAGGAAGTATCTATGCAACAGGAAACAGCGAGTAACTGTGAAGGGGGAAGACATCAGAGTGGCGAGATGTCACCAGCGGAGTCCCACAGGACTCTGTACTTGAACCCATCCTGTTTCTGATATATGTAAACGATCTTCCAGAGGATATAGAAACCTTCCTCTCAATGTTTGCTGATGATGCAAAAATTATGAGAAGAATCAAGACAGATGAAGATAGGCAGCCCCCACCTACCCCCAGCACATACCCTTCCTTGGCATTGCACAATGCCCACCATATCACCCAGATCTTCCCTCCCCCCTTACCCCCAGTATCCCCTACCTTCCCATCCCCTGGTCTTCTTCCTGGCCCAAGCAGGCCCAGACGAGACCTAAGCCCTCCATCCCCTCACTGTACCTCCCTCCAAACTCCTGTCAATTACACCACAGGAGGGAGTGTCATCACCCCGAGCAAATCCTGCCACCCAACCCCCGTGCACTCCCTGCCCCTCCACCCCTAGGAATTCTTCCTGACCCAAGCAGGCCTGGGCAAGACCTAAGCCCTCCATCCCTCACCCCATCTTTCCCTAAACTGGCAACTACCTCACAGGAGGATGAGCCTACCCAAGTAGCAATGCCCATTCAACAACTTCCTACACTTGTGGGGAAAGAGAGTGAAAATGGATGTAGGAAAGTGAGCTTCAAGGTAATGTACTCAACATCGGGAGGATTGCCAATATAGCAAGTGAACTGGCAGAAAGGGTACAGGAAGAGAACCCAGATGTAATTGGACTCACAGAAACAAAATTGTCAGGAGTCATAACAGATGCTGTGTTTCCAAAGGACTACCAGATAGTGAGGAAAGAGAGGGAAGGGAGAGGAGGTGGAGTAGTGGCCCTGCTGATAAGGAAGGACTGGAGTTTTGATAAGTTGGAATATTCCGGGCTGTGATGGGTTCAGAGATTACATAAACAGGAACTATGACAATGGGTGGACCTAAGATAATAGTTGCGGTCATTTACAACCCTCCCCTAAACGATAGAAGACCCAGACAGAAGTTTGATAGAAACAACATGGCAACCAATCATATAATTGAGAGAGCAACTTCAGTTGCCTGCAGGAACGGTTCCAGACTCTTAATCATGGGTAATTTCAAGCATGGAAAGATAGACTGGGAGAATGGGAACCCACATGGTAGTGAAGATACATGGAGAGCTAAAATCTTGGATATGGCAACAGGGAACATTCTGAGCCAACACGTCAGAGAACCTACAAGAATGAGAGGCAATGATGAACCCGCTAGACTCGACCTGATATTCACATTGAATGAATCAGAAATAAGGGAAGTCATATTTGAATCCCCAGTAGGAATAAGTGACCTCAGAGAGTTCATATTTGAGTATCTGGTGGAGGAAGGGATAACATATCCAAGGATGGGATCGGAAGGGAAAAGAGTAAATTACCGAAGAGGAAAATATGTTGAGATGAAGAACTTCCTGAGGGGAATACCATGGGAAACAGAACTTAGAGACAAGAATGTACAGGTCATGATGGATTATGTCACCCAGAAGTGCCAGGAAGCTACAGATAAGTTTATCCCAGTCCAAAAGGAGAAAAACGAAAAACAACAGAAGAATCCATTGTTCAACCAGGAATGTAAGGTAGCGAAAAAAATTGAGTAAAAGAACATGGAGAAACTACAGGAATAACAAAACACCAGAGAGCAGGGAGAGATACCAGAGGGCAAGGAATGAGTACCTCAGAGTGAGGAGAGAAGCAGAGAAAGATTTTGAAAATGACATTGCGAGTAAAGCTAAGGCCCAATCAAAACTGCTCCACAGCCACATCAGGGGGAAAAACAGCAGTGAAGGAACAAGTGATGAAGCTGAGAAAAGGGGAGAACAGATACACAGAGAATGACATGGAGGTGTGTGAAGAACTCAATAGGCGATTCCAGGAGGTGTTCACAGAAGAACAAGGAGAAGCCCCTGCACTAAATGAGACAAACCAAGCAACCTTGGAGGAATTTGACCTCACCAGTGATGAGGTCAAAAGGAATCTGTTGGAGCAGAATGTGACAAAGCCTGTTGGACCTGACAGAATCTCACCGTGGATACTAAAAGAAGGTGAAGAGACACTAAGAGCCACTCTTTATGGTGTATAACAGGTCACTGGTAACAGGAGACCTACCAGAAAGTTGGAAGACGGCTTATGTAGTCCCAATATCCAAAAAGGGTGACAGGCAAGAGGCACTGAACTATAGGCCAGTTCCCTAACTTGTATACCATGCAAGGTGATGGAGAAGATCATGAGGAAAAGGCTCGTAGAGCATCTGAAGGAAAATAGTTTTGTGACAAACCACCAACATGAGTTCAGAATGGTAAATCGTGCCTCACAGGTTTAATCTATGACCAAGCAACAAAAATTACGCAAGAAAGAGAGGGTGGGCAGAGTGCATTTTCTTGGACTGTCAGAAAGCCTTTGACACAGTACACCATAAAGGCTGTTACAAAAGTTGGAGCAATAGGCAGGAGTAAAAGGAAAGGTGCACCCGTGCATAAAGAAGTAGCTAAGCAACAGGAAACAGCGAGTAACTGTTAGGGGAGAGACATCAGAGTGTCGAGATGTCACCATCGGAGTCTGAGTTGGAAGATGGAAATCAGCACATCAGCAATCATGTTTGCTGATGATGCAAATATTATGAGAATTGCAGTCTCCGTGGTGTAGTGGTAAGACACTCGCCTGGCGTTCCGCGAGCGCTATGTCATGGGTTCGTATCCTGGCCGGGGAGGATTTACTGGGCGCAATTCCTTAACTGTAGCCTCTGTTTAACGCAACAGTAAAATGTGTACTTGGATGAAAAAACGATTCTTCGCGGCAGGGGATCGTATTCCAGGGACCATAGGATTAAGAACTTGCCCGAAACGCTACGCGTACTAGTGGCTGTACAAGAATGTAACAACTGTTGTATATATCTCCAAAAAAAAAAAAAGAAGAATCAAGACAGATGAAGATAGACAGAGACTACAGGATGACCTGGACAAACTGGAGGAATGGTCCAGAAAATGGCTGCTAAAGTTCAACTCAGGATAGTGTAAAGTAATGAAATTAGGCGAAGGGGACAAAAGGCTGAACACAACGTACCATCTGGGAGGTGAAATCCTGTAACAGCCAAATAGAGAGAAAGATCTGGGGGTTGATATCACACCGAACCTGTCCCTAGAGGCCCACATCAAAAGGATATCATCAGCGGCATATGCTAGGTTGGCCAACATAAGAACTGCCTTTAGAAACTTGTGCAAGGAATCGTTCAGGATACTCTATACCACTGATGTCAGACCATTCCTGGAATATGCAGCTTCTGCCTGGAGTCCATATCTAGGTAAACACAAGACAAAGTTAGAGAAGATTCAGCGGTATGTCACCAATCTCGTCCCTGAACTGAGAGGAATGCGCTACGCGGAAAGGCTAAAGGAGCTGAACCTCACGTCCCTGGAAAACAGAAGAGTAAGGGGAGACATGATAACCACCTACAAAATTCTCAGGGAACTGACAGGGTGGACAAAGACAAACTCTTTAGCACGGGTGGAACACGAACAAGGGGACAAAGGTGGAAACTTAGTACCCAAATGAGCCCAGAGACATTAGAAAGAATTTTTTCAGGTGTCAGAGTAGTT